>NC_048299.1:209976487-210087533 GCF_013100865.1 Trachemys scripta elegans
CCCAGTCATATTCTTGGGAGAAGCACCCACTGAATCAGTTGGCCATGGCATTCTGTATGCCGGGCAGATACATTGCTGAGATCCTTATCTGATGCCTTATGCACTAATTCCACAACTTGATTGCTTTGGCACAGAGGAAAGGGGGTCTCACCCTTCCTTGACGATTGATATAAAACATGCAGGCCATGTTGTCTGTTATGACTTTGATAGATCTGCATCTGATGAGAGGAAGGAAATGATGACAGGCATTTCTGACCACTCTGAGCTCCAGGAGATTGACATGGAGGATGGTCTATTGAGGTGATCACCTGCCCTATGCTGTCAGGGAGCCAAGGTGCCCCCTCCAACCCAACAGAGATGCACCTGTGGTTACAGTCAGTGTTGGGACTGGTTGGAGGAAGGGGACCTCTGCCCCTACATTGCAATGAATCTTCCACCAGTCTAGGGAATGCTTCACCCACTGTGGAACTGACACCTGCTTGTCTAGACTGTGTTGTTTGGTTAGTAAACCATTCTGAGGCACCCTTGGAAACAGCAGAGGTGTAACTTCACATGCTCTGTCACAAAAGTATAAGCAGCCACAGTTTCTGACTGAGGTCTGAGGACTGTCTTGAATTATTTTGATGAGGCTCAGTAATGTCCAAAACCTGTCCATGGGAAGGGATGCCCTGGATACCAGAGAATCCTGACACACCCCTATGAATTGTATATTCAACAGGCATTAGTGTGGATTTTTCTACATTCAGCTGGAGGCCCAGGTCCAAAAACGGGGAAAGCACTGTCCTTGTGGCAGACAACATTTCTTGGCAGACAACAATTCAAGTAGCCAGTCGTTGAAGTACGGGACTACCACTATAGCCTGGCAACACAGGTAAGCAGCCACTACTAACAGAACCTTTGAGAATACTCTCTGAGCTGGGAAGAAACTGAAAGGAAGCACTTGATACTGGAAACTATCCTGGCCTACCACAAATCAGAGGAATCTCTTGTGAGGTGGGTGCATTGCTATATGGGAATACATATCCTGGAGGTCAAGGGCTGTAGCGGGGTACTTACCCCGCTCCTGCCTGGAAGGGCTTAAAGCAGCCTAACCGTAGCTGGGCTGATTGGGGAAGTAGCCACAGCTGGGCCACACCCCAATCAGGCCACAGCTGGCCTGTATAAAAAGGCTGTGAGCCAGAGGCCAAGAGTCCCTCTGAGTGCAGAGAGAGAAGGGCCTGGCTGCAGGGAGCTAGACACAGAGTACCTGGGTAGAGCAGGGCTGGGGAAAGGCTGAGGAGTTGGGGAGCTCCATCCTGGAAAGCCCCAGGCTGCGGCTTAGGAGTAGGCCAAGGGGTACTGGGGGTTGCAAAGGGCAGCCCAGGGCTAGGCCAAGGCAGCAGGTCCAAACCCAACCTTGCCGATGATGAGTGGCCTATACTGCAGTCTGCCCCAGAGAGTGGGGGCTAGTTGGTGACTTGCAATGGCCTTATCCTAAGGTGAGGTGGGGATAGTGGGTGGGGGTTCCCCTGGGAGGGGAGACCTAGCATGTGGGTACTGCCAGGGGGCAGCACCCAGAGCAAAGGGCACCGGAGTCCTGGGAGGGACATGGGAGCTGAGAAGGAGAGGACAGGTGGATCACCGGCTGCAGTGGGCGCTCCAGAGGCTGGAGAGCTAATTCCCTGGACGACCCGCAGGAGGCGCCACAGGGGTGAGTCTGGACCTCTTACAAAGACCAAAACCCAAGCCCCTGAATCTAGAGAAGGAATTATAGCTGCCATCATCACCATCCTGAATTTCTGGGGTCTCACAAATCTGTTTAGGAGTCTCAGATCTAGAATTTGTCTCCACCCTCCGTTCTTTGGTATGAGGAAATAGTTTGAATAGAAACATTTCCCCCTATATACAGCAGGTACCAGTTCTATTGCTCCTAAATGAAGAAGGGTGTTTACTTCCTGCTTTAGCAGTGGCTCATGAGAGGGGTCCCCAAAGAGGAATGGGGAAAGGGAATGAGGAGGAGGGAGGGAGGTAAATGGATGGTGTCGCCTGATGATATTACTTCCAACACCCATTTGTTTGAGGTGATACACTCCCATGCAAGCTGAAGTAGGAGAGTCAGTTTCCAAATGGGGGAAGGTGGGAAAAACACTGGCAGGCTAATGAGTGGTGGGAATTCAAACCCTAGACTATCTTGGCAAAACTGGCATTTTGATGATGATGCCTGGGGGCTGAGCCACATCAGATGGGTTAGGGGGTCTCTTTCTCTGGAATCTGTGTCTCTTCCTGGGGGGGAGGGGGAAGTTGTGGGTCTCTTGAATCCAGAGAATTGTACAGGGTGGGATCTCTGAGCTGTTTGTGATCTGCTGAACTTCCATTTGTTTGCAGAAGTATAGGTGCCTAATGAGCGAAATGTAGCCCTGGAAACTTTAAAGACTCATCAATGTTCTTTGCAAACAACTTCCGTCCATCAAATGGGAGAGCCTCAACCGTTTATGAACTTCCTGGGGAAGCCAGATAACTGCAGCCAGGATGCCCTACAATGAACTGCCAACATCACCATCCATCATCAAAGGCTATAGATGCTAACATTTGACAAGACATGAAAGTCCAGGATTGCAATGGAAAAGAAGATCAAAATAAAAATGTGCCATGTGGAGGAGAGGGGGAAATGGACCTCATGCTTCTGCATTTCTGATAGAAACACAGCTGTAGAGTGAAATGTTTAAGTTAACATTAAATAAAATGTGAATGTTTCCACGTCAGTGTTTCAGTCTTGTTCTTTAGTCACTGCTACTTCACCTAGGGTGATCAGACGTCCCGATTTTATCGGGACAGTCACGATATTTCCTTCTTTGTCCCGCGTCCCAAACGATGTTCGGTTGGGACACTGGACAAAAAAGCAATTTTGCCCTCCGCTCCGGCGCTCACGCCCCCCCCACCCCGACTCCGCCCCCTCCTTCCCCCATTGGATCTCTCCATGGAGGGAGGAGGTTAGGAGGAGGGTCGGGCAACTACTAGAAGCGTGGGAGGGGAAGGGAAAGTTGCCGCGGCCCCGCCGGGAAGGAACCGCTGGAGCGCAGCATGTGCCCACGGCGGGCTGGGGGGCGGGAGGCTCTGCAGGGCTGGGAAAAGCCCTGGCTCCTGCCCGTTGCCCAGCCTGGAGCCCCTCAGGCGACCGGCCGCTGCTGTGGCTCGGCTGTGCCAGCCCTGGCCCCTTGCACGCCCGCGCCGCGGCCAGCCCCGGATTTTGCTTCTTGTCCCCCCCCCATGCCCTCTTTATCCCTAGCCCCTTCTGTATCGGGGCCAGCTTTTGCCCTGGGATGGGCAGCACGTGCGCCTGCTAATGCCCCCCGCCCCTGCGAAACTGCTTTTTTTTTTTTTTTGCTCCGCCGCCATTTTTTTTTTTGCTCCGCCCCTCCCTGCATCCTGATATTTCATCCCTGTGATCTGGTCACCCTAACTTCACCTGCCGAATGGAAAACCTTTTCAGAAGAGGTGCTGATTATCAAATCAAAATGATCATAACAGCAAGTGTTGATGAAATGCTTTTGGTTGAGCAACAGCACAGCAAAGGGATCATCTTTCATGCCAACATCAGCTTTAGCAAAGTTCATTATCCACTCTGATAGCTGGAGAACAACATACAATCTCCTCTTTTGACATTTCAGTTTCAGTGTGTGGACAACTCCGGGACCAAGTTACTGGAGAAGGAGAATTTTTCTTGTTTTAAAGAGCAGGGCCTCTACGTTGTCAAATAAAAAATGACAAATCTTTATCAGTATCTATACTGTCTGGGAGAAGTCTGCCATTCTTTAGTGAGGGTCTAGAAAACGGGCTAGTATATTTGCTTTGCCCATGGCTTGATCTTTTTCCACCAAATGGACAAAGAGATGCAAAAGTCTTTCAATTTAAAATGTGTGGCTGAATTTAGTGCTCACAAAGGGAGAGACTAATGACAGATGCTTGAGCCAGGTACAATGGGGCAGGTGCTTTGCAAGTTAATCCACTTAATGCTGCAGCCTCTGCTACTTTAGTATTGAGCTGAGATGACCGCCTTGCCAAATTGTTTAGGGAGACTATATGCAGGGACATGGCTGAGGTCTGTGCTTGCTTTAAAGTTTTGAACATGTGGACGAAGTGGATAACTTAACTAATTAACAGTTTCAGCACTGATTTCTTTGGCAGCAATTGCAAATGGTTTCCAGCAGGTGTTCCAGCATGGCACATTGAGCAGAATGAAAAACAATGCCTCCCTGATGAAATTTTAAATGCTGTGTGTCCAAAGATTGCTATTTTCTGATTAAGAATATCTTCAGTCAAGTAGAAGGTAGAATTCCATCTGGTATGCATATTTGGAATGAACCACTGGCTCATAGGTCTTTGGATTCAGGCTAAAGCCTCAGAGTTTTTGTGGAATGATTAAAATGGGCACAGCCCTTTAGTAATGTACCTATTATGATCATTGCTTCAATATTCATTGTGAAGAAACTCGGGCATTCAAACTAAGGCAGCAGCTGAAGGGCTGCAGTGCTGGGAGGAGAATAGTTTCCATAGCTGCTATGCCCCGGCTGCGTAGATGGGCAGAACGGGGCAGGCAGCAAGTGGAGCCTTGGCTCCACCCCCAGTGGATTAGTTAGTATAGCTGGTGTATCGGGAAGGCATGCTGCTCTGGGCACAGGCCTCATGCAGGAAACTTCCTCCTAAGAGCAGTGAGGAGATATGGAGGCAAGTTATGACTCTGAGTCACAATCACCTTCTTGGGCAGACCCAATGCAACACAACAATGCACGGGGCCTTGCTCAGGGCTCATGCTAAAGCCAAGATTTATCCCTTGGTTTGGTAGGAGTGTCCTTTCAGGATCTTCATATATTTTTGCCATTTTAACTTCACATTGTGACCAACCTTCCCTGTGCAAAGAAAGGCTAGATGCATTTCTCTCCAGAGACGTGCACTTACTCTACCAGCCTGCCAGAGGTGAGCAGTTGGTGGGGGGATGTGAAATACTCCTTCCTCTGTGCTGCCACCACAGAGCTCAGAGCCCAAGGTGGATTGGAAGCAAGGGAATATGGGAGCAGGATTATTATGTTACCTGTAGACCACCAGGCTAATAGTATAGTCATTGAATGACACATATCATAAAAATGAGGCACTGGATAAAGAACTCCAGCTTCCAGGACATCTCTTATTAGAATAAAAGTAAATGAAAATCTGAGAATAAAAAAACTCCAGATGAAGTGTTTGTAGCAAAGGAGTAAGGGTTTTGCTTAGGAGAGAATTGTGTGGTTTGGTGAATCCTCCAAGGGCCTTCGGGAGCCAATATCATCTGCAATGGACAAGTGCTTGCAGAACAAGGATGATGATAATTTTTTGCTACTTTCCAATTTATGGGCAGTGCAAATGGATGAGTCTTTAAATATCTGACCTTTCTTCAAAACAAGGTCAAACTGAAACCCATGGAAACTGTCATCTTTTCTCAACCCGTGAACAGTTTTGCCTTCAGGTGATGAGTTGGATGAATCAATGTACCATTAATACTGATGTATGACGACAATGATATAGTATTTACTGATAAACTGTGATGCAAAGGAGGAGGAATCCCTCCTTTCCTAGTCTACTGTTCTCATTCAGCACAGATTTTGCTATGTACCACTTAGCTCTTTGAGCATGAAGAGTGAAGAACACAGAGTGAAATACTGGTGTTTGATTAAAATGAAGATGTCTCATCCTAGCAATCCTAGTTAGACCATCAAACTCTTTTTAATCTAATATATCTACATTTTGCAGTGAACGTGATGGGCTAGATTTTCAGCTGCTGTAGATTAGCATAGCTCCACTGAAGTCAATGATACAATGACAGTAGCAGTGCCAAAACCGAGAAATTTTAAAAGTGTGAATCAGATTATTTAGGGATGTTTTGGGGAAATATGTGGGACTCTTGGAGCGCTGCTTGTGCCAGTTTTGCAGATTTTATAATTGCAATAATATCAGGGTTACCACAGTTAAACCTCTTACTGCAGGTCTCTTCACTGAGAGAATTGCAATCCATATAACTCCCACTACTGATAGCACTTTTTCTTGACACCAAACAGCTTGCACTATGCCTACTAGATCTAGGGCTTGGAGAATTAAATAAACAAAAGACATTTGTTGAAAAACTGTGGGGTAACATTACATGTTGCATCAGCTCTAGCTTCATCTGCTGTATTGTGCCTGCTTATAACTGGACACTATTTCCAACCTTCATGTTACGTATGTTGGAATATGCAGATTACACTGTTAAAATCAGATTCTGAATGAAATTCTTCTTTATTTAGAACCAGAAGACGACAACCTTGACATGAAGAGTGAGACTGATGCTGGTTATTTGTTTCCACTTAATTAAAATGCATATATATTAGAGAGTTTTTTCTTTAGAGGAAAAATAAGATTTGTAGGAGTTTGAGTATTGAAAAGTTTATGTAAATTGTCTCCCTAATGGGTGAATGCTGGTACCAAGTGACTGATAGCTGTCTTTACAAACCTATTTCTTCTGACCAGAAGAAAATAAAAAGTGAGCAAGCACTTTTTGAGATACATTTGATTCCTACTGCCTGTCTTCAAACACAGGCTCACGTATTTATTTTATGGATTTACAAGTTATAAAGACTAAATGAAAGAGTATTTAAGGGAAGCTTTGCTACTTACATAGTGTGCATATATACTGTTCGCATTTAGCAATTTCAAATTATTCTGCTATAAAGTTAAACAGAACAAAATTCTCTGCAGAGTGAGAAGCCATCTGGAAAACTTTTAATAGCTAATGTTTCAAAATTATTTGTATGAACATAGTGAATCGTAGATACTAACGTGTTTTACCTTTTATTTCATTATGGCTGTTTGATATGTAGTTAGTGTATTTCAAGTCTGCCTTGTTAAATTTGAACTGTAAATCTGTGAAAACTAAAATTTCTTGCATGCATTTGATGTATGCTGTCTGCTTTCATACACTGCCTCCGGTATAACCTGACTTTTATAGTTTAAAGAAAAAAAATCTTAGAAGTAAATACATACATTCTGGAGACTTTAAAAAAAAACACATTTACTGGAAGAGGGAAATATGGCCCTAAGAAAAAAGAAATTTCTCCTATTATGAATTTCACCTTGACCTGCTACTGTGCAGTATGTGAGCCAAGACCCAAAATCATTACCTTTGATAAAGAAAGCTTTTTACATTTTAAAACAAGAGTCAGTAGATGAACAGGAGATGCTTTTGGGGTATGACCCTCTCATTCCCTAACGGAGAGTCAGTGAGTTTTCAAACTAGAATGCATAAACAGGAAAAACAAAGTAGCAACCTTTTAACGGCCTTAGGAAAGTGCGGGTTCTGATTTGTTTAATTAAAGGAGCCAATAAAGAAGAAGGCTGATAAGAAATATCAAAAGTAACAAGCAGTGGCTTTGTGCATTGCATTAAAGATCAGTACCCCAAATTTCCTTATTCTAGAGAAGGATTCTTCTGGCACGTTGCCTGGGCTGCAGGCCGCAGCCTGCTTGGCTGCCTTGCGCCATGCCTGGCATCTAGCAGCTGGTGCTGTTCTGGGGCAGTGTATTTGGTTCATTATTTTTACTTTGAAAAACAGTCTTAGTTTGGGGATGTCTGGCCAATGTTTGGATTATATAAATACCCCCCCTGCTGCTGCATATAAATAACTTGTTGATATATGGAGTGTTGCATACGTCTAACTAAATGTGAATTTTAAGCGATCTAGTTAAACCCCATCTGGACACTTATTTTGATTTATGCGTGGTTTATTTCAGTTTAACTTCAGTTGATTAGGGACAGGTTTCAGCTAAACTGAAATAAACCATGTCCACACAGGGGTTTTTGTACTGGTTTAACTAAATCAATTTAACTAAACTGGTGCAAGTTTGCATAGACAAGGCTTCACCCTCAAAAACATAACTTCCCCTTTGTGCTACAGGCAGCCGGACTCCCACTGCAATACCTATAGGTGACCATAAGCAGAAAATAGAAGATGAATAGGCTCTTAGATGCTAGTCTCAACCCAATCAAGATAAGGGACTATTGGACTGGCTTAAAAATAGATCATATTTCATTTGGTATATCCACATGAAAGGATGGGGGAAGAAATGTCTCCACGCTCCAGCTTGCAGTGTGGGGGAAGGAGGAGAAAATGTCCACCTCTGCTATCTCCATTTTTGGTTCTGGGTAGCAGAGATCCATGCTTCCTTCTTAACTGTATGGTGGGGAAAGAAGAATCCATGATCCTTACACAGGCTTAGGGGAGAAGATTAATGCAGCCGCCTATTCACACCACCCTGGCTCCAAAGAGGGGTAGAAGAAAAACTCCTTGGGCTGCTATATAGATATTTCCTAGGCTACTTTCACCTGTCCATCCAGCCCTCACCTTTCAGCTCCAAAGGGTTCAGATAAGTTTTGGTATTAATTTTAACCACTTCAAATATTTTATTAAACCTCTGGATCTTTAGTGCCTACGCTGAAACAAGCAGCTTCTATTTCAGCTGTACATGCTCAGATTCTGCTGCGTATGGATCCTTCTGGATAACCCTAAAGAGAAATTACCACATGGAAAAAACAAATCCATAATCTTTCTAATCTACTAAAAGCCATGTTTAAATAAAAAAAAAATAGGTGTTCACCCTTAGGTCTCACTGTGTGTCCAAGGCATGAAATTATTTGCTACTGCACGATTGGTGCATTATTCCTGACAAATATATGTATCAAATTTAATACCTTTTGGACTGAGGAATATTTTTGTCTGCAATAGCCAACATTCCATTCTAACGCCACCTATTAATAACAAAGAACCCAACCCTGAACCAGTGAAATCACTAGTTTTGCCATTAACTTGAAAGGCAGCAGGATTTAAATTACAATGCTGCTTATATTCCTACTCTTGACAATATGGCTATTGCATTGTGGGTACAAAGCTAAATTTCTCAATGCTTGCACATAATTTGATTTCTCGACAATAATCCATACCCAGCTAAATTGTGCCTGCATAACATTTTGTGCCTCAGTGGTTAGAACATATAATTTGGAAGCACAAAAGGAAATTGTAGTTCAACTCAGAAGTGAAATAATCATTTGGTGGGGATCTGGAGGGAGAGGAAAAAGGCCTAAACCAAAAACTTGTGTGCATGCACATGTGTGTCTATGTATGTCTATTCTCAGAGATGGTTTATTAATCTATGGTCAAAACTGTCCACTTTGTATACCTGAAATTAGATACCTGAATCCCTATTCAGACAACTAGTACTTTGCTGCATTAATCTCAGGTTTTCTGATTTTTCGAGGTGCGAAGTATTCTCCAGCTTCTATTGACACGCACGGACTAAAGTTTGAAACTTCCGGCCTATTACATTTGTGTTAGCATTCCTGTTTTTAATAGGCTGCTTTTAATTGCCTCAAATAGAAAGGATTGTTCTAATTGCTCTTTTATAGTCTAAAAGACTCAACAAACCTCCCATTCTCAAATGCAAACATTTTGAGCCTGATTCTGCTAGTTCCTTAAGCAGATGCACAGTGGAGTGATGGCTCAAGGAGCCTTCCCTCCATTCTTTGCAATGCTGTCATGCACAGGCCAGGCACAATTGCAGTGTCTTTTTGGTCTGCTCTTCCAGGGGCACTTGGTGCCCCAAAGGGAGCCAGGAGGAGGCAAGGCCTTATTCCTTCCACACCAGCCTGCACAGAGGGAGTGGGGAAAAGCTGCACCTATAATGGGTTGTTGTTCCCCATGCATGCTGAGGAGCTCTGGTAGGCATTGTTAGTTCCTGAGGCGGAACATGTCCCATGCTCCCACTGGGGCAGTGTAGCTTCATACCATTCTTTACTATAAACATTGCCGTAAAGGCACAATCTAGCCTTTTGTTAGGAGGTATTTTTGCATGCTTGCTTTTTCTGTAGCAAATGTTGCCCAAATCTGCACTTGATACAGAAATGAAGAATATAAACAACAGAATAAAAAGAGGCACGTTGGAACCCTGCAATTTGTTTCTTCCTTCCTCCCAGGAGCTGCAGTGCACATTTATCTGGAAAGTAAACACCACACATAAAATTATATATCCCCCATCCTCTTTTCCTACTGTCTGAACTGTAATCCAGGAGATAACTGCTCCCTGTCAACATTTAGAACCAATGCATTAAAGGCAGTGCTGAGATTCTAACTCTCAGTCCTTAAGTACAAAGGATTAGAGGCCTTAATTCTTTCTCCGTGCTGAAACCCTGATACAATGGTCCTGAAACGGTCCATTCCCTCATTGCCATATAAATTAGTTTCTTCCAAAACAGTTTTGCAATTATCTATAATTTGTCCACAGATAATTTCTTCCTTTCTTAACGGCGATATTGGCTGTTCCTGGTGTGTAGCAGCTGGACAGCTCTTTTGTTAACAAAACTGTACTTGAAGAGTCTTCCCCAAGCATCAACCCCCTTGTTACCGCGGAGTCACCTCGAGAAAAGGCGCCACCAATTGGCCAAAGGTAGATCATTAACATAAACTTCCAAACCTGAATTGATTTAAAAGTGAACATTTAGGAATTAGACAAATGGAATGAAATACAAAAGCAGTGGCTTCAACTAAGTGGCAGTATGTGTGCACTTTTATTAACATTCAGATGTATTGCATTAGTGCAGAACTTACATCCACTCTGCAGCATGCATTTGTATCAAGCTGCTCTATTCAGGCTGCTGCTATGACAACTATCCAGAGGCAAATGTCAGGTCAGCTCCCAGCAGGTGTGTCTAGGCCATAATTGCTTTGTCAGAAACCTAATAGTCATCTACTTCTTCTCCTCTAGCAGCTAAAAGCAATACTGTTAAAATTACTAAATGAAGCAAAATTCTTTATCCCTCCACCATGTTATAGCATTTAGATCTGTAGATTTGTTTCTATTTTGCCAAAAACTGGAATGGCGGGGAAGAGGAAGGCAGAGGTTGTTTTTTTAAAGTCTCCACATCTTTGTCAATTTATCTTTCATTTATGTTACTCTGTACAGTGTAGACCTGGGATTTTCAAGCATATACCTCTTCTGGGTGCTGGATATTATCTTTTAGTGCCCCGGGACATTACTAGTCGGTAATCTGTGTGGCTACAAATCACATTATGGAAATTCTTTCGTATGGAAAGGTGGTTCCTTTTTTTCGTATGGAAAGGTGGTTCCTTTTTTCAAAATGTGCGTAACAGTTACAATAAAGCACACTATAACTTGCCATACTCAAGAGGCAATGAAAAGGCTGAATAATTAACAGATAAAGTTATTTTTAAATTACAGAAACTGATGATTTCCACGGGGTTCAGAAATGTAACGTGAAAGTCCATCTTAATGTTGTGACTAAATCAGAACTGATTTAACTCTTGGATAAATAGATCCTTCTTTGGTACTTGAAGAAATAATGAAACTAGAGACAGATATGAAGAGATTAACACTGAGTTTTTTTAAACTATCTCAAGTGTATGATTCCATATCAAGAATTAAAGAAAATCTGAATATAACTGGTTTCTTCACTGGAAGAGAAATTGTCTCCCATGCGCATATGGAGACATACACATATTCTGACAGCTTCATCGTACTACCTCACATTTGCCTTATAGGCAATAATAAATAATAGTTGAATTAAATCAAATTCAACTAATTTGGACTTCTGGCTTTTGCATGACAATTATTATTATGGTGTTTCTGTGTAGGGAATATATGATGACATCAGCTATGGCTGGCTAGGAAGCTGTCTGATTTTTATTACTCAGAACTGGTCTCTGGAATTAAAAGGAAGCTGTACCCTTTATATTTACTTTTTTAAAGAGAGGAAATCTATAAAAGCCTACTTCTTAATTTGTACATTCTGTACAATATTTCAGCTCAGCACTCTCCGAAAAGTCGGCTAATTTAAAAATCACAGCTCTTTAGTCATAATGAAACTAAAATGACAAAATGATTTCTCATGAAATAATGAATGCTTGCTGGTCTAATATCAGGTTGAAGATTAAAAGTAGTGAATATATAGTGGGCTAAATCCTTGGGTGTGGCAAAGGAGCACCCAGTGTAGTTTGGGGATGAATGGAGTGCAAAGAGGAAGTTAAAACACCTTTGTATTCCCCTGATCCTGGGCTGTCTATGTGCTGGACCTGTCTTCTGGCATAATGGAGAAAGATCTGATAGTATCCTGTCTTCACACACTAACCCTGGCCACAGGGTGGGAAACTGAGTCCAAACCATTGTGCTGGTTCTACACCCTAGGATCCCCTTGTGCTAAGGGGCTCCTTCCCATGATAGGGTACAGTGACTTGAAGGTCACTTTGCATGAGCAGCACACAGCAACCTGAATCCAGAGGACAATCTGGTCTGCTATCTTCAGAAATAGGTATGAATATTATTCACATACACAATAATGTGTGTGTAATAGGACAGATCCTTATCTGATATAGATCAGTGTAGCTCCACTGAAGTCAGCAGAGCTACATCAATTTACAGCAGCCGAAGATCTTGCCAAATATGTATATTTGTATAGAAAGAGACCCATACACTCATCCAGACATAAACGTTACAAGTTAGACTAGAGCTCACACACTGAACGAGCTGTTTTAACTTGCTATCTTTCTCTTTCCACCTTCCCCTGCCCTACTCCCCTATCATGAGCTCAGATAGGGGCAAGTTTTGGTGGCAAGTTTCCTCTCGCTTTTTTGCCTCATTTAAAAACAAGCAGTATTTTGTTATAAAATAAAACCTACAATGTAAGCAAATGGGAAAACTATAAGAATTAATTCTAAATATAATAGAGAAAAAAGGTGCATAATGTTATATACAACATTTGTGTCCAAATAACAATAAAGATGATTTTTTCCAATATTGTTCTCATTTCCTTATTTTCCTGTTTTGAAATCATTCTTCTCCTCACTCTCTCTTATAAAAAGGAAGGGTCGGTGCAAATTACATGCAAATTAGTGACAGAGAGAGGAAGGGAAAAATCCTTTTTCCTTTTCATTCTTACACGGATGAAAAGAGAACCACTCTCATCCTTCCCTGAAAGCCAAGAACATCCACATATTTTGGGAGATTCGTCAGAGGTCCAAGGCTCCGTGCTGGCAGCTCCTAGAAATCTGGTTAGCCCTCTTTGCTTTGGGTGGAGAGGATCCTGTGGCCAAACCCTAGGTCTCTTTTCTCACTGGTAACCACATGCCAAAGTTTTTTTTTTTTTTTAAATTAAATCAATGGAGATATGCCATCTCCTAGAACTGGAAGGGACCTTGAAAGGTCATCAAGTCCAGCCCCCTGCCTTCACTAGCAGGACCAAGTACTGATTTTGTCTCAGATCCCTAAGTGGCTCCCTCAAGGATTGAACTCAAAACCCTGGGTTTAGCAGGCCAATGCTCAAACCACTGAGCTATCCCTCCCACAGTTGCTCCAGGGCTGCCTTTATGGAGGTGTGGGTTGGGGTGGTGAAGACCACACCATGCCCCTACTATGAGCCCAACCCTTGATGTGCTAAAATGACGCAAAGTCAGAAATTGCTAAGATTTTAGATCACACAGCAGCGCTATCAGGCCTGTGACTGAGCTCCAGCTACGTGGCCCAGGATTCCACAGCAGGCACCTTCCCTCAGAAACTCCTCAGAGGGTTCTATAGTGAGGCATAGGTAATGGAACTAGAGGAGCTGCCACACCCCCTGCCTTCAAGTAGTAACAACAACCCAAATACATGGCTTCCGCCTTCAGCACCCCCTATAAAAACTGTTCCAGCGCCATTGCAGTGAGGAGGTAATGCATGCAAAAGTTCATGCTGCCATAGTCATCACAACTTTTCTGCAGATTGCCTGTGTGCTTAGTGAGGAGACAATTAGTTCCACAGTTTATTACACATACCTCTCTATTCCCT
Source organism: Trachemys scripta elegans (assembly GCF_013100865.1). Classification (NCBI taxonomy): domain Eukaryota; kingdom Metazoa; phylum Chordata; order Testudines; family Emydidae; genus Trachemys; species Trachemys scripta. The sequence continues at coordinate 209,990,359 of NC_048299.1, forward strand.
ATCAGTCTAATCAACCTAGTCCTAACTAAGTTCCTAGTATGAAGCATACAATAAAAGAAGCTACTGTCACTGCCACGTGCCTATTCACCATATGCAATGTATTTATGCAAATGTGTTTTTATTCTGTCTGTGCTAAGTTTCATTCAAAACTCTCTATTTCACAACACGCTAGACCCTACAACTCAGGGTAACGGCTTTGCATTGCATTTCACCACAGGTGCAATATGGCCCGTAAGCCAGTTTGATACTGACTCAGGGAAGATCACCCCATTGGTAAACATGATCCTTCAGTGGCACAGAGGCTCTGATGATGCCATATTCCCTCCCTGCTGCAAAAGAAGAAGGTTAAAAGGGCCACACTGATTTTCAGCTGTAGTTTTGGCCCCTCATGCCCATTTGCAGTCAACCTAAATTAGAGAAGCCCTCAGAACATAGGCTGGAAGCAATTCCATCCAAAATCCAGCCCAGGGGTCTGATCCTGAACGGAGATGAGGCAGGACCAGGGTAGTGTAAAGGTGAGGTATGTACACCACCTCCTGACCTGGGCTCCAGGCAAATCAGCTAGACTCCACCATCTTGTCCGTAATCTTTTTTTTCTTGGGGCAGTTATCAGTGTACAGCGGGATAAATCCATGTACTTACAACATATAAACAATAACTGCTGGATGACTAACACAAATTGAAATGACAATACTCTGAAGTCAGATAATATTCATCTCATATGTAAATCCTCTGCACTTATTCAGGTTTCAGACCAACCACCTGAGCCTAACCTCAAGGTAATCTAGATGCATTCAAGCTAAAAAGAGCAGTTGGGTAACATCTAACACAGTCAGACAGCTAAGCATTATAGCCCAAGCTACCATGATCTAGTAAACATGTTTGTATTACTTGCAGGAAACAACTCCACAACTGACTATGCTTTAATATTACACATTCAAACATTATGGAAAGATGCTGGTCTCTCCATCGGTAAGGTTGAAGCTAGTTTCTCATTATGAGCCTGATTTTAATAAATCACATATTTTACTACCTTATTTTCGAAAATTGGATTTTTACATGGAGGGCATTAGGGCTTCAATCTAGCAAAGCATGAAAGTAGTCACATGGCTTCTCCCATGCTTCATGTTAAGCACAGGCTTGAGTGCTTTTCTGGATTAGGGCCACATTTATCATTGTCTTTGTCAGAATACAGCAAGGAAGTTGCTCATAAAATGAAATATTTGTCACCGTCACACAAAAGAGTACACAAAGAGAGCTTGCATCTTTATGGTGCCAAGATGGGGGATTTTTTTTTCTTCCTAGCGGATAAAATGTTACATGTGGATACTATAATAAAGCACTTAAATACAAAAGATAGAGCATTTGAGGTTGATGCCTTCTCTTTTAATATCTGGGAGTGAAAGTAATTAGTATCATCAATAATTCTGTTTGTCTTTAAGAAAAATTAAATAACTAAAAACAATTTGGGGTTACCTTTGATTTGACTTTTGCATTAGATCTTTTCATTAACTTAAACTGTTGTTGGGCTGATTAGGCATCAAAACTGTTGTTGAAATTAACACTGTTTACCAAATGGTTTTTAAAATACTTGTCTTGGAAGGCAAAATATTTTAAACCCTCAAACTACTATTTGAGATTGGTATATAACAGTCCCAACAGCCTGTTATGGGGCACATTGTGCCTGAGGGGACAGCAGGGTCAGAGAGAACAGAGTTCAAGAAGTCACCACCACATATGCCCAGTTAGAGGCCAGGCACAATCCCAGTCCTTGTGCTCAGGGAGTGCAAGGACTCTGTAATTCTAGCATCAACAGTGGTAGGACTCCCTGAAGTATGTGGGGAGAGGCAAGGAAGGGTATCCGCCACTCTCCACATCTACTAGTGGAGGTGGGTCCATGCAATGGGAAATGAATGCTCACTCTGAGAGGCAATATACCTGCCTCAGGCAGTTTTCAGAATAGATGGATACAAGATTTCTGCATAGCTGAATTTATATATCGTAACTATGGTTAGGATTTGCTTAGGAGTCTAAGTGAGTTAAGTGCCTAACCCCCTTTGGTTTGCAATGGGATCTGGTTGACTAACTCCCTGAGGTTCCTTTGAAAATCCCATCCCATATATTATACATATAATATATATGTATTTTACATACCTGTAACTAATCGACCTTAAGGTGTATCCATAACATTAATTGAAATGTCACAAAAGACAAAATATCATCAAAAAGACATAGCAATATACATTTCCAGACTCTTAGCTATCAGCAATCTAAGGATAATCCTAAGCATCCACTGTTCCAAGAAATGCTGTGAAGAAAGGCTACAGAAAGTAGATAAAGGCAAAATGTCCATCCCTTTGGAAAAGTCCATATAAAGAAAAAGTTTATCAACCATGAGTTTAAGTCAAGTTTCAATACAGTTGTGGTGTCTCTGGGCTTTTACTTTACAATATCATCAGATAAAATAAAACACACTTATTTTTTTAAATAGAAAGGTCAGACATTCACCATGATCTTGGAGCAATTAAATAAGCAAAATCTAAGACTGGCTACCACTTTGATTTTAAGAAGTTGGAAAGGAAGCATGATGTTTCCAGCAAATAAAAGGCAAACAGTTAAAACTCTAACATACAGTATACTACATACTGAATAACCTAAGAATAAAATAAGATAAATATTGATATGAATTTTAAAAGACTGATTTACAAGAGAACTGACAGTACAGTAGTTTGGGAAATATCTCAGTAACCTTTCTACTAAAAACAAATAGGTATTTCCACCCTTCATTATATTTATAAATTCACACACAAAGGAAGATTATACATATATAAATAATGTTAAGTATAATTGTATAATTTTATATACATATATATTTTATGCATGTTCTGTACATTATGTATATTATTTGTATATATAATATATACATATACAATACATAAAGTACACAACTATTACACACAGATGTATGATAATCTCTTTATCCATCCATTCACACTAGATATGCTCAACACATTTCTAAACACCTACACAATGTAGTTACAAGGCATTTTCATGTATTTATTTAAAACATAAAATCCATAGACATTTAATTATTTTTGCTAACAGTAAGTATAAGAGATGTACCACCCCTCTGCGTGATACCCTATGTAAATTACCCTCACTCCGTTAATTATAAATATGGTTGTGGTAGACCCCAAATAACAGTACCTGCTGTCTATCCAACCGCATTCTTTTTGCAGCATTTCTACTTTCACTCTCACAGGCTGAAGCCAGGATACTCTCTGCTACTGCTGAAGTAAGGTGTGAGGGAATAGGTCGTGACTAAGAAAGAGAAAAAAAAACAAAAAAATTATTACTAGGATAATAACCAGACCTGCTGTTTCCTTATCGGAGCACACAAAACTGTCACATAGGCTGGAGAGTCCATTCATTGAAATGTAATTTATATCAACAAAAAGGGGAAATGGAAATTGTAAAGATGAAAAATGAAAACTAGTTAGAGGTTAAAGCTGCAGTTGATCCACACAGATCCATCAAAAGCGCTTTCTTTCCCCACAGCTCTATTGTCCATTGTATTTAGTCTGGCTCATTAGACTGAATTTTGAACAGACAGCGGCATATTCTCTGTGTTTCAGCAGCACCCTGGCTGTCTGATTCTTGCTAAGAAAACGGAAAAGACTTTTATCCTGTACAGCATATGACAGAGATGAGCAGTGTTTTTAAACTCGTAAAAAAAAAAAAAAAAGACAGGGTTGAAACATCACTCAAACATAACAGATTGTCAGAACATTTCAGAGCAGTCCATATGTAATGTCATGAACATTTACATTTCTTGCTGCAATATGATTGATGTTATTAAAATGATTTTTTTAAAATCTATATGTATTTTGACACAGTAGCATATGTCAGGCCTCTATCAATTTACGTAGCTTTCAAGGTTCCAGCTAAATTCTGAAAAACTCACATTGCTAGTTTTACAACATTTACATATTTTAGATTTACGTTGCATATAAATCAAGTGAATCCTAAAGTTTTATTCGCTCTACGGTTGGCTGTGAATGCAATAAGACTTTCTATAACAATTAAATAAGGACAATCACATACTATTTGCATTCGTTTCTCTGTAATGATGTGCAAAAATCATTTCACTGAAAGATGAAGCTCATAATGAATATCTCAACCTGTTTTCTTAATTAAGCTACATACAAAGATAGATCAGAAATTTCAAGAAAATAAGCTATATGAGGATGATGCCGTACACATTGTTATGGATACAAGCACATTTTAGGGGAATAAAACATATTGGACCAGATCCTCAGCTTGCATAAGTTCGTATAGCTTCCTTTCCTGCTGAGTAAATTGCCTGCCATTTATTCTCTATAGAATTTCATCAAATTTTAAGGCAACAGAATAAATATGTACCTGCTATGAAATACCACTGAGTATCAGAAACAATTTTAGGCATTTTCCAAACAAACTCAGAACAGGTTCTTTGAATTGGCATACCTGACTTCAGATTAAGAACAATATACCAAAATTATGAGCAACATGTTACCAAGACTTCATTTTTAACCAATAGAACACAACACATCATATTTCTCAGCTTTGGCTAACTGTACTTTAACATGTAGTATCAATTTAATATCTGATATTGTACCTCCTATAATGGGTGGAATATAGCCTATCTTTGCAGAGAGATGGAATGAGTGAACATCAGGGCCTGCTCCAGGGTTTTTGCTGCCCCAAGAGGCGCAAAAAAAAAAAGAGGTCCTTTGCTCCGAGCGGGAGTGAGGGACTGTCTGTCGAATTGCCGCCGAGTAGCTGGACCTGCCGCCCCTCTCCGGAGTGGCCGCCCCAAGCGCCTGTTTGGCAAGCTGGTGCCTGGAGCCGGCCCTGGTGAATATATATGTCTTTTCCATCTCCAAATACTACAGACTTGATTCTCCCCACACTTACACCAGAATAAATCAAGAGTAAAATCCATTGAAATCAGTGGTGTTCCTCTGGAGTAAAACAAATGTTAATATAAGACAAATTAGGTGTTGTGATCCTATAATAGAATATACATTCTGCCATGTCAGTCCAAAAGTCACGTTCAAGAACTTGTTTTCCCAACATAAACAATGAGTTCTCATGTATGTAGGAGGAAAATCATGTTTGTTTAAGATGAGACTTGTGTCTCTGATGTTAAATCCTGGTGTCACAGACAATCAAACAATTTTAATATTACAACACAAGTAGATGCGTTTCTCTGAGTTCTAGAGCAAGGCAGTAGCCTTATTAGAAAGGGATGTTTTAATGATGTAGAACTATTGCACTAATTTAGTCTTCTAGAGTTGCTAGATTATTCAGAGAGCATCATTGCTTAACTTGGCCATGATACTTTCATGCTATGTCCCCCTATGTATTAGGTGGCAGTCTCACTATTAATACCACAGTTTTATGAACTCCTCAAGGAACACTGACTATGGAGACTGGAAACAGTCACACCATGGCAAACCTGATTTCCAGAGTACCAGAAGCCAAGGGCATATATCTAGCAAATTCCTCCAGGTCAAATCGTTAGTTAGAGCGCAAACAAACATACCTCCATGTGGAGTCCTATGGGCAGATAAATGGGCCAGAAAATTACATGTCCAACCAGATATTAAAATGACTCCAAATCCTTCCAGATTACGTTCCCATAAAGGAAACGTAAGTTCACCGAAACATTTGTAAAACAATGTTTTAGCCACCAGTAATATCAAGCAGTCAAGTGATCACGGATCACGGACCCAGAAAGTGGCAATAATGTCTATCACCTAAAATACAAAACCTAATATTTAGCATCTGGAGAGTCAGAGGAGACCTGTTAATCAGAAAACAGAGTGGGCCCTGGGGGAGTAGAAAAGGGAACATTTACTGTTTGCAAGATGTGCTATTAATCCCCCGCCTTTTATCCTGGTCGCTATGGATGAATCTTGGTACACTAGTATAAAGGATAAACTGGGGAAAACTTATCAGGAAAATTCAGCGTAAGCCTGAATCATCTGAGAAACAAAAATATTATAAAAATAACACCATACAGGAGGCTGTTCAGGAGGCTAATTTAGGTTCAGATTCTGCTGATTTTAATCAGGTTGAGTAGTATCTTGGGATTGATTCAATGACAGCATTAAGTCGTTTGTTACTGATAGAACATACTTAGCAATGCTGTTTCATATATAATAACTCTTTCTGACTCAAGGCCAGGGCTTAGTTCTCTTTACACTTAACACTGGTGTAAAAAAAAAAATTCCACTGGAGTTACACAAGTGTAAAATGAAGGAGAATCGGGCCTCCAATCTTTTTTACACCAACAAAGAGGACTCAAAGGGCTATTTTGATTCCTGTGATATCAAGTAAGACAAACTGATTCAAAATGACGAAGAAAATATAAGCTTTAGAACATGGAAGAGTGGCAAGTGAAAATATCAGTATCCTCCTTTATTTAGGTTTCAGTAATTTTTAAGATGAAGAGAGAACATTGATGGATAAAACTTGAGGAGGATCTTAAGAGCAGTTTGGTAGATAGACTCTTGAAAACTAGCATATACCTCTGTCCATCACATGACAGTTGTATTGGAAATACAGTAACTCCTCACTTAACATTGTAGTTATGTTCCTGAAAAATGTGACTTTAAGCGAAACGATGTTAAGTGAATCAAATTTCCCCATAACAATTAATGTAAATGGGGGGGTTAGGTTCCAGGGGAAAAATTTTCACCAGACAAAAAACTATATATTATATAGCTATACACAAAGTATACATTTTAAACAAACAATTTAATACTGTTCACAGCTATGATGATTGTGAAGTTTGGTTGAGGTGGTGAAGTTAGAGGGTGGAAGAGAGAGGGATATTTCCCAGGGAATGCCTTGCTGCTAAATAATGAACTAGCACTAGGCTGAGCCCTCAAGGGTTAACACATTGTTGTTAATGTAGTCTCTCACACAAGGCAGAATGAATACGAGGGCGGGGAGACAGCATAGCAGACAGAGACAGACACACACCTTGTGTGTGGGAGAGAGAGAGCGAGAGATGCACACTGCCCCTTTAAGTAAGCTGACTCACTCTTAAGTGCATTGTCTTTTTAAGTGGCTCAGGAAGTTGAGACAGCAGCTGCTGCCCCAAGCTCTCTGTCTCTCTCCGTTGGTGTCCCCTCCCTGCTCTATATAGAGAAGGGGTAAGTGGGGTGCAGGAGCTGGGGGCGGGGGACACCCTGACATTAGTCCCCTCTCTCCCCCCCCGCAGAGCAAGCAGGAGTCTCTGGGAGCAGCTCCAAGGCAGAGGGCAGGAGCAGCACATGGCAGTGGGGAGAGGGACAGCTGAACTGCCAATTGATAGCCTGCTGGGAGGCTGCAGCACAGGGAACTTAGGGAAGCAAGGAGCTGATAGGGGGGCTGCCAGTCCACCCTGGTTTCAAGCCCCCCCCCAGCTAGCTGCAACGGGCTGCTCTTCCTGCAAACAGTGGACAAAGCAGGTAGCTGCCAAACGACATTAGAAGGGAGCATTACACAACTTTAAATGAGCATGTTCCCTAATCGATCAGCAACATAACAACCAAACAACATTAACTGGGACGACTTTAAGTGTGGAGTTACTGTATCCATTTGTTCACTTGGAAAATTAAAATAGATACTCATATAACTAAAACAATAGTAATATTTTGCATGTGTATATACAATAGAACCTTAGAGTTACAAACACTTCAGGACTGGAGGTTGTTTGTAACTCTGAAATGTTTGTAACTCTGAACAAAATGTTATGGTTGTTCTTTCAAAAGTTTACAACTGAACATTAACTTAATGCAGCTTTGAAACTTAACAATGCTGAAGAAAAATGCTGCTTTTAACCATCTTAATTTAAATGAAACAAGCACAGAAACAGTTTCCTGACCTTGTCAAATCTTTTTTTTTTTCCTTTATATTTTTAGTAGTTTACATTTAACACCCTGCTGTACTGTACAGTATTTGGGTTTGGGTTGGTTTTTTTTTTTTTTTTTGTCGTCCCTATTGCCTGATTGCCTACTGCCAGAACCAAATGAGGTGTGTGGTTGACCAGTCAGTTTGTAACTCTGGTGTTTGTAACTCTGAGGTTCTACTGTAGTGCCTTCCATCTATACAGCACTGAGGGCAACAGCCAACTTGTGCTGAGCATGTAACACAACAGAGGAGTAAGGAAATGTTGGCCCAGAGCAAAAGGATAACCTTTCTATCCTTAGACAAAAGATCACAGGTTTGGGTCTTTGGCATCTACATAGAAGGGATCTTGGGTTTTAAGGTCTTCTTCAAATGACTCACATACACTAAGCTTAATGGAACTCCATTTACCGATCTCAGAGAGATGAATAGCCAAGTCCATCCCTGCAGCATTGGAACCTGTGATTCCAGGGAATTCACTCCTGATGCTTATACCACTAAGGAATATTAAACAGAGAAAGTCAATAGGAATAATTTAATCTTTATTTCTTCAATTGCAGAAAAGTCCCCAAATGCATCTTGCAGAAGGATTAAGAGTAGGGATGATACCTAGAAAAGTGTTGTTGATGGAACACTTGTGACCCATTTCTGTTATTGGGGTAGCAGAAAAATGCTCTGTACCCCCGACTAATTAAATTGCCAATATGTTGCTTCATTTTCAGGTCACATTCTGCGATAGTCGGAGGTAGCTTCAATATTGCTTCTGTCTAAACTATTATCTGTATTTAAAGAAATGACAATTTCACTATGTGAACACAAAACCATTGTATTAACCGTCCAAATCAGAACCAGAGGTTGGCACTAGCATGAAGATGCTCACTCCCCTTCATAGTCATGCACCCCCACCACACCTTTTGTAGAAATCTTACAAAATACTGGAAGCAATATTTGCAGATTTCATTGTACAAAATTAAATTAGCTGATGGCATTGCTCTGTAACAGAGAAGGTCAAAGAACTATGGGCCTGATTTAAAACAATTTGAAGTCAATGGACTAATGGAATTTGAATCAGGCATTCAAAGATGGTAAATCAATAATCAATAGTATATTTAACTAATTAGGCATACTTTACCAGTGGAGAAGCACTGCAAGGTGGTTGATTCTTTTACTAAATTGAAACTTGAATAGCGTGGTCCTGAATCACAAAAAAATTGGCTTACCTGTGTATGCGATCTGCTTGCTTAATATAACAGATTGTCATATTTCATATTAGGGATATAATATAAAACTATTGTGCAAGTCACCCAAATATGAGATAGCCATATTCTCAGTTTAAAGTGATGTACATAAACAGTATCTTCATGGAAAACATAAATATCTTTTTTGCCATATAAATACAAACCCCATATTTCTATATAAACTAAAAATAGGCCATCATGTGTTAGGTTTAGATACAGTTATTGGTGAAAGTCTGACAAAATTTAGATAATGATTTCCTGGAAGACATTTGTTTAAACTGAAAAGGTCCAGATATCCCTTGTGGAAAAGTTTGCAATGCTACTGCACATATTCTAAACAGAGAGCTGTAGTCCGTAGGATTACTATTTTAGCACATTTCACGAGGGCTTATATTAACTTAGAGCACAAATAAATGCCTACCTTTTCATACAGAAATTTGGTCTAAGTGCTCTAAGATGTATGTTTCACAAAGGTCTGAGTCAATTCATAAAAAAGCATAGAGCTAACAATAAAGAGTGGATGAGGCATATGTGAAACCTCCTGCTCCCTGCTGAAAAACTGAACTTTAGATCAGGATATTTGTACAGAAATACTCCTCAATATTTTAGGGCAATTAATGTTGAAAACTAGAATCTCCAAATACCAGGTGACGTTACTTGTAAACACAGACCTGCGCGCACTACTTTCTCTTTTGCTTACAGACACCAGTACAAATGTATGGATGGGAATGAACCTTAAATGTTACCTTAATATAAAAAGCATATGGGCTCAAATTTTCAAAGGTCTGTAGGCACCTCAAGATGCAGACAGGTACCTACTCAGATTCTCAAAAGGGCCTAGTTGTCTAACTCCACTGATTTCCCACTAGGTGCCTGTCTGTATCTTTAGGCACCTAAATACCTTTGTCCCATAGTGCACTAATTGTACTTCAGCTCTTATAATACATAGCTTAAGACTGGTTTAATACTAACACACACATTATTAGTCACAACTTTTTCACCGTAATATATAAGATCCTCTACATATTTATATTAACACTTAGCACTTATATAACACTTTTCCTATGAAAACCTTTAACTGATTTACAAGAGAAAGTAATAATCATCTTCAAATGACAGATTTTTAACCATTTTAATTGTATACTACAGAACTCTGCTATATTTACATTTTGTCTCATCTCACACTTTTTTCAGCCTACACAATACTGTGATGTCAATTAAATAGAAAAATCTCAACCGTAAGAGTACCACATAACTTATACTCACCGACATCTTGTTAAAGAATTAAGATTGCAAAGGATTCTTGAGAAATGTGTTGGGTTTTTTTTCTGAAGCACTCACACACACTAGGAAGCATGCAATTCAAACCTAACACAATAGGCTTGTTTGAGCTTTATACTGTTTATAGATTGAAGTACAGTACTGCACTCTATTGGATGTACTGGTATAATTTTTATTTAGCACTAGCTCTTCGTAAAATATGAAGAATTTGATTGTCATTTTAATGCTTGCAGCACTGTATTTTTCCTTGAATTTTGACATATTTTACTTATTCTTTCAGTCTACATAGATGCTATGATAAGTATCCAATTCCAACATCTATTAGTGAAATAAAAGAAACAACTAGAAACAACTGGAAAAAGTAAAAACCAAGGGGACTTTTGTGCATGCCCTGTGGAGGTCAGGTTATTTTTCAGTTTTCAGAAGTATGTTTAATTGAATTATCATATATTGCCATTTGATTATGACAGTGTCTAAACTACAATGCCATATTCCTGTCTGCACATAATATTTTCAATATGTACTGTGAAAAGGCTCACTATATGCTCTTTGCTACTCAGAACCCAGTTTGGTAACAATGTGCAGGAGTATGTGCTGTAGATCCCTAGGAGTAGCTCAGACTTGCAGTACTTCCAGAACAAAAAGGAAGCAAAGTCCACTTAACATTTCAAAATGGCCTACATTGCCCCTTAAGCACGCCCTGCTCCAAGTCAGAGAGGTCAAGCTATAGTAACAACCACTTGTGATGTGTTTGCAGAAAAGCATGAGGGGATAGAGGCAACCAAGTGACACATGCCAGCCAATCACAATTCTCCTCCCTTTGGTTGTTGGGGTTGCCAGTCCTCTAGGATTGTCCTGGAGTCTCCAGGAATTAAAGGTTAGAGATCTTTGGTGGATAGGGGGAATGCGTTAGACATAATATTACTGGACTTCAACCAGGCTTTTGACACAGTCCCACATGACATTCTGATAAGCAAGCTGGAGAAATGTGGGCTTGGCGGAACTACCATTAAGTGGATACATAATTGGTTAAACTGCAAACAAAGAGTAACTATTAATGGAATGATGAGGGATTGGAGGGAAAACTCAAGTAGGGTTCCACAGGGATCTCTTCTGGGTCCAATGTTGTTTAACATCTTTATTAATGACCCGGATGTAGGAACAGAGAGCATGCTGATCAAATTTGTGGGTGACAAAAAGGCTGGTGGGGGAGGGGGGGAAAGTTGCCAATACTTAGGAGGATAGGGCTATGATTCAGAGGGATCTTGGAGAACTGGGCTATGGACAACAACAAGAAATTCAACAAAGACAAATGTAAGGTGCTACACTTGGGGAAGAAAAACCAATGACACAAATACAGAATAGATGTTAGTTGGCTTGGCAGCAACACTGCTGAGAAGGATCTGGGAGTTGTGGTGGATCACAACCTCAACATGAGTCAGCAATGAGATGCTGTTGCAAAAAAAGCAAGTGCAATTTTAGGTGGCATTAACAGAGGCAAGTCACAGGATGTGATAGTATCGCTCTACTCGGTGTTGGTTAGGCGTCAGCTGGAGTGTTGTGTCCAATTTTGATCACCATTATAAAGAAAGAATGTGGAGAAACCGGAAAGAATCCAGAAATGAGTGAGAAAGATGATCAAAGGGATGGAATACAAGCCATATGAGCGAAGGCTGAAGTAACTGGGTATGTTTAGCTGGAAAAGAGGAAATTAAGGGGGGACATGATAGCAGTCTTCAAATACTTGAAAGGCTGCCATAAAAAAGAAGGAGAAAATTGTTCTCTTGCCACAGAGTGCAGGAGAGGAGGCAATGGGTTCAAACTACATCATAGCAGATCTAGATTAAGTCTCAGGAAAATATTACTAACTGTGAGAACAACAGGACAATGGAACAGACTGCTGATGGAGGTTGTGGAAGATCCTTCCCTGGAAATTTTCAAAAGGAGTCTAGATAGCCATCTATCTTAGATGGTTTAGATACAACATCTTGGCAGGGGGTTATTAAACTAGAAGGGACCGCAAGGTTATCTAACCCTAGGATTCCATGATTAATATTTAATTAAAGATTATGTCATGTGATGGAACCTCCAGGAATATGTCCACCCAAAACTGGCAACCCTATCGGTTGGGCATACACAAAGGGCCAAGTCCTGCTCCAATTACTCATGAGTAGTCTCAGTGAGGTCAACGGGACTACTTGCATGAGCAAGGTGAGCAGGATTTGGTCCTACATGTTAACTGGTACTTCACAGGGGGAATGACAGAGGGGTTTAAGGATTGTTGGATGTCAGAGACCACTGACACATACAATTATATACCTACAGGTATGTCTATACTATGAGTTAGGGGTGTGATTCTCAGCTTACGTACACACACTTGTGCTAGCTCTTACCTGATCTAGCACATTAAGAATAGTAGTGTAGTCGCAGTAACGTGAGTGGCAGCAGCATTGGCGGCATGGTCTAGCCACCCAGAGTACATACAAAAGGGGTTCAGGCAGTTTGCACTTGACATAGCTAGCTTGAGCCACTGCTCGCCGCTGCCCACACTACCATATCTACACTACTATTGTTAGCATGCTAGCTTGATGAGAGCTAGTGCACGTATGTGCACATGAGTTGGGAGTCACACCCTTTACTCATAGCATAGATGTAGCCTAAGTGTTTGTACCACTCAAGCTGTAGTCTTCTCCTATCACTCACTTCTAGATATAAATGAGGCGTTGATGACATACACAGTTTGGGTGGCCTAGTCTGCTGCTGCACCTCTTTGGATCAGTGCTTTGGGCTTCCATATTAACTCCATATGATCTTATGGAAAGCAGATATATGAACAATATCGGTGGTTGGGAAAGGGGGTGGGAGAGGAGACAGAGGGGTTTGGCAAAGAGCCATCAACTAGACAAGAACAGATAATTAGTGCAAAGAGTACAACATGCAGGGGATCAGCTCCCCCAACCTGACTAGCCCCTCACGTGGCTAGGATTCACACCTCCCTCATGGCCTGATCCAAATCATTGATTTAAATGGATTGGGCTTTCAGGCAGTAAACAGCTGGGCATCAACACTTCAAAGAGCCAGGAAACATGGAGTTTGCCTTACTTTTATTTCCTCTTTGTCTTAAGCAAATGTATTAAACCGGGCCCCCTAGGTTATACTACACATATATGTCCTAATAGGACAATACAGCTAATAAAATACTATTTTAGCAAAGAGTCTGACATAAAACCAGATCCACAATCTAAGAAAAACTAGAAATATGTCATTTTGAGCTTTTTTGTATAGCTCATCAAAACTTTTAAGTCCAACCTTTTTCTGGTGAAAAATTACCTTTTTCAAAATGAAAACCCTGTTGCAAAAAGCTTTGTTTATTTGTCTGTTTGTTTGTTTTGCTTTAAATTCTAGACCTTCATTGAAATTGACAATTTCAACATTTTGATTTTTCAGCTTTTCCCCCTGCCTCCCTTTTTGTAACTGAATAAAATAGAATAAATAATGTCTAGGTATTGGGGTTTCTTCATTTTTTTTAATTTTTCCATGCATGATTCTAACTTCTCAAAACTTCTTCAACTTTTGCAAGGTTACTGAGGAAAAATGAAACTAAATGAAACCCACATCTGAAGAAGTGGGTTTTTTATCCATGAAAGCTTATGCCTAAATAAATCTGTTAGTCTTTAAGGTGTCACCGGACTCCTCATTGTTTTTGTGGATACAGACTAACACAGCTAACCCTCTGATACTTGAAATTAATTATGTTACTCAATAGCTTTTCAAAAGTTGGAGAAGTTTTGAAATGTTAAAGTAGCAAAAAGAAAATAAAAAAATAAAAAAAACAAGTCTGATCATTATATCATCATCATCAGTTGTATTGCACTATGAGGGAAAAGGGGGGGGGAAGGGGAGAATTTGAAAATTAAAGAAATCAATTTAAAAAAATTGCAACTATCCCCAAAAAGTTTGTTTCAAATTCTGGAAAAAATTCAAAATGTCAAAAATTTTCACAAAACTGTTTTTCCATTTTTTAATAAGCTGTATTTATCAGGCTTGTTTGAACTACTCAGAGTTGCCCTTTTACTACCTTAATCCTATCATTCTCCAAGACAAGAATTGTGTGCTTTGAAAAGGCAAATGATGGGAGTGGTAAAAGATGGAACGATGAAAAAAATGGAAGCTGTCTGGTTTTTGTTGTTGTGCTGGGATGGGGTGTGCAGGGGTCGTCGCTGTTAAGGTCCTAACTGGGAGAACGTGTTCAGGCATTCTGTTTCTCCTTTCTTCCTCGTCCCTGCTGTCAAATCCATTCTTGAGCTCACATAGGGAAAGCCATTTATGATTAGCCTGTACTTGCCAGTTTGTAATAAATAAATAATAATGTGCCCTTTGATATTATTAATTTGGTCTCAGTCAGGATCAGGGCCTCATTGTGCTGGGAACTGTTTTTTCCTGTATTTTTTTCACAATCTCTGCCTCAAAGAGCTTGCAGCCTTGATCTTGCACAGTGATGGATGTGGGTGGAAAGGTTTACCCACACATATCACATTGCAGAATGAGAGCCTAAGTTAAGTCTGGACACAGCAAGTGAGAGTAACAATAGGTGAAAAGGGGAGGAAGGAGAAGGGTAACAATAACAAAACCACATAGTTACTTAGGCTAGTATGTGTTTTCAGATCATCTATAGGTTTGTTTCTTTTCTGAAATATAAATATGTAAACAGACATAAGGAAGCACTAGTGGTCTTCTACGTAGACTTTCCCAGGTGCCAGTTTCCCACAGACATGTAAGCAGAGGTGAATCTTGAGAAAGGATTCGAAGGAGAAGAGTGTAGTAGCCATATGGATCAGTTCGGAGAGGCCATTCCACTTACAGAGTACTTTCCATTGGAGGACCTGAAGCAACTTTAGATATATTAAAGAACTTAGCCTTTTGATCACTCCCATGAAGTAGGTATGTATTATTAGCCCCATTTTACAGGAGGGAAAACCAAGAGAAAGCAATTAAATGACTTGTTTAACATCATAGAGTACTTCAGTGGTAGAGCCAGGACTACAACCCAGATCTCCTGATTTCCAGTCCCACTAAACAACTTCCTTCTTCATTAAATGGTAAGATTAAGAAAACACATTATCTAGTTTCAATCTTTCAATGGATTATTATAAACCAAAGAGACTAGGAGGAGAAATATGATTTTACAATTGACAAGAAATACTTTGACAATGTCCTTTTAATGGATATGTTTATGTCAGAACAAAAATGATGGTGCACATTTAAGAGCTAAATAATCAAAGGGCGAAAAGATTCCAGACATGGAAAACTCTTTTCGCTGAATATTTTTAACAGGAAACTAAGCAAATGGATTTGGGGTCCATGCAATGGTCAGCTGTCACAAGTATAAATAGGGTAACTTAAGCAATCTTTTAAAAACAGGATATTAATACTGAGAAGCACATTAGCTAGCAACATGAACACTCATGAGACCAAACCTTTTCTAGTGCCTCAGAGCTACAACTGGCCTGTTATGCAGTAAGAGGTGTTGTTTGGATTACAGATGGCAAATAAGTGACAGAAGCAAGCCTCAGGCATGCTTCATATTCTTTACCACACAGAGTCTTTCACTAATTAAACTTAGTGTTTACATTTTCTCTTAAACACCATAGCACCAAGCTGTAGATAGCTGTGCTATTCCACAAGTATTGCTGAATTGTCATATGCCACATACATTATCAGATTATTCTGTTTCCTCTTGAAACTACATGCTCAAAATGTATCATTTTTGCCCTGAACAAAATGAAAGATAAGTTATATTAAATACATGTAGGGTAAAAAGGCATCTCCTGTGGAGATCATTATCTGACATCCTATTTAATATAATGACAGTAGCGCTATAGCTCCTGAGGATACCATTATCCTGTTTTGCTGTATTTCAGCATAACACCTGATTCAAATCAACACCAACATGTCTTTTTCACGATAGTCCTGCACAAATGTCATTATCCAGACAAAATGATTCTTTCCCCCAGTGAAATGGAAAGTAAATTTAAAATAATCAGCTAGCCAAGTGCCAAGTGTCTCTGTCCAATGTAGTATTTTTCAAAACTGTTTTCTGATATGAGTAACAGACCGACAAGCTAATTTAAAAATTACAATGTTTTTATAACATCTTCTTGATAGGTTCTATCTTTCAGAATGATCTGAAATGAAGCCATGAAGGCCACATGGCACTAGTGCCCCAAGGACCAGACCTATTGTCCACAGAAGTCAATGGGAGATTTTCCACAGAGTTCTTCTAAAAGCTTTTGGTTTACGCTTCAGTTTGAGAGAGTTAAGGAAGGGGAAGCATTGGCATATTTCCCTTCTTCCCCACCAGGGATGTCACTGCTGGCACAGACAGCAATGCCCTGCCCACCCTATTGAAACACATCAGAGCATATTCTTTTTTAAAGTAGGTTGAAACCACAACAAGATCTGATTAAATCGAACACTTCCAAAGTAGGGAGATTTTTGTACCATAAAAGTTACCTACTTTATAATAATTCTCATGATATTTTTGAAAAGAACAGGAATATAAACCTGAACCTGAAAAGAAGTACTCACATGAGTAATCATTATTATACTCGTGACTAGTCCACTGAAATCAAATCAACCTAATTGTTATAGACCAGATTGTAAACCCCTTACTCACATTGGTGAGCAGTTGCTCACACAAGTAGCTCTGGTGACTTAAATAGGACTCTACTCATTCATGCGAGTTACTGCTCATCAGTGTGAGTAAGGGGTTCACAATCTGGCCAAATAGCAAAACAAGACGACCATTTATTAGCATCAGTTAGCTGTATAGGATGTATTTTGGGTGCTAGTGCAATGAAGTAATATTTGACACAGTGATATCTCAATCTCACACTCCTGAATTATCTTCAGCCAAAGAGAATGGATGTGAAAAGATGCTACTTACTGTATTATAAGAAAACATTTAAGTTTTTTTGTCCATCTCCTACTCTGGATGGCTACAACCTGACACACAGTCTGTCAGTCTTTAGCACTTACATCTATACAGATGTCCTTTATTCTCTCTCTTTCTATCTAAGCTTCCATTGGCTGAAAGTAGCATTAACCCGGTGTCTCAGACAATAAAGCTGCATGGTAAATTAGAATCATGAAAGTTTACAAAGGATTAAAGGTTCTGACTCTACATTTTATATCTCATACTATACTGGTCTTGCCCCACAATCAAATGTGGTACTTTGTTTTTAAGCTTGTCAACTAACATTTTAAAACCATCATCTGAACTCACAAGTACTATATTCAGGCTGCTATGAAAAGAGAGAGAGAGAAAGAGAGAAAGAAAATTAAAGTTGAACCCAGTTTTGTAATATGTAGATGGGTTTTCAAATGATTTATTCTTTAAAAATGATACACTTTATTAATAAATGATGTTTGTAATGATGAAGTGATTTTATCTTATCTAAAGGAGAGAGAGAGAAATAAATCAAACGTAGCATGCTACAATTTCATTTGCTAGTGTCTCTTCTGGTTTGTGAAAATATCAAAGTTCTCTGATGATTCTGAAGTTGACTAACTGATAAGCTGTGAGGAGAGCTATTCTTTACCATTTTTGTGCAACACAAGAGTCCAAGGATGTGTAGGGTCTAGAAATACTGCCAGTTATACACTAACATAGTATTCATAACCTGTGAATAAATAATGAGGTATAAACCCTGGGAAATAAATGACAGAACTGTAAAATCTGCCAGGGATGTTTTAATAATATTGAATGCCATCTGTACACCTGAATATCAACTCAAAGAAAATAGTGAAGGCAGGGTCTACTTCCACTGACTGCTAAATAAACCCAAAAGTACAAACAAATCACCTTAAACTTAAAGCTACTGTCAATGCACTTGTCATAAAAACTTGGTTTACTACAGATTTTTTTAAAAAGTCTTTCATCTTTCCAGTCGCTAAGTTTTCATGATCTGTCCTTCACGGACCATTACTATGGATACCGTAGTGCTCTGATGGATCCTATTTTCAGATTTCTTGGATCTCCCCGAAAAACAGTTAGCAGAATTCCAAAGAAATTCCACATCAGTGCAAGACGTCACTAACTTAATAGCCTCTCTAACGGTGTTGGAAAGGAAAAAAATATATAAATGAGATACTCTTCCCATTGGTTTCTCTCCTCACATCTTGCTTGAGTCCTCACTTTCTATGGATTCACACAGACCTGTGAACTATATCCTCCCAAGGTGTTTTTAAAGCAGTGAACAAAGGGAATAAATTCAGGAAAGATGAAAAAGGGAGGGGGGGAAAGAAACCTCTGACCTGACATTACCAAATAAAAAGACACTAAGATGAAAACGAAATAGTGCCATGGATTTACATATGGGGTTTTGATGGAAACTAGGGCTGGGTTTTAAATCAAAACTCACCATCTCAAAACCACTTCTTTTCATCCGCCTGCAGGACTTGAGGTAAGTACGTATGCGTTTTCTGGCACGCTCTTGATACTCAGGGAATTGTCGCCTGCATGAGTCAATGATAGCCTGGATCTTTTCTTTGGGCTGCTTAGAGATTGGGACCATTCGGTCCAAGTTTTCATCTACAAACAGCCTGACAAACATCTGTTGGTAAGAGGGAGACAGAGGAAAAGGGTTTGGAGGGCTGCTCTCTTTCTCTTCCTAGTCTTGATTACTGATAGGAAGATACTTTTTCTGTGCGCTGAAGAAGCTATGTAATGGGAAGCCAGAAATGTTAAGCAAACAACTCTTTAAAGGACTTTTTTTTTTAGGGCTGATAAAAAAGACAAGAAAAGAATAGTCTATAGTGTATAGAAATTGTGAGATACACCACAATGGATTGTGAAAATAGGCAGCACTTAACTTTTGTTATTAACAATAAGTTATGATTGCTCCCTGGTTTTATTGAACTGCATATTTACTATTCTCCTAGTTTGAAAATTGCTTGTGTTATCATGCATAATTACATACAGTGGGAAAGCAAGAGAAAATAGCTGACCACTGGAATGCTCCTCCTATAAACTAGCTGCAGCCCCCCCCTCTATCCACTGGATGAACATGCACATATACACAAAACACATCTTAGTTCTCCTCACTGATAAAGATGGCACTTTGCCTTATAGTTCTAAATAAAACACAGTAAAACTGGTGTCGGTTGGTGAGAGTTTAATGTGCTTTAAAAAGGATCCTTCTGTAAATTAATGTGCCTCTAATATTGCCAAACTTATACATAAATAACAGTACACAAGGAAACTAGTAAAGTTAAGCAAGGCAGTTAATGCTGCAGGACTTACATTAAAGGCTTTCAGTCGCTCAGCTTCTACCCCATCAGATTCATTAACCTTCTCAGCATCTTCGTGTTCATCATGGTCATCCTCGTCCTCATCTCCTCGGTTCAGAGACAGATCTTCAGCACCTCTGCCTATGCTCTCGTTCTTACCAGAGTCGTAGCTGGAATAGCTATGTGCAGGCGACTAATAAAGAAAAGATATTTTTTAATGTACCAGATTAACAGGTTTACCGGGCTCCTCATCAAATACATTTGTTTTTAAATTAGCACATCAGAAGGTATTTAAAGAATTCCATGATTTTTTTCTTTTATATACACAAATTACTTTCTCCAGCCCCAATACAAACCCTTATGATCACTGTAACAGAGACCATTTCTCTATCATCTTGTCTACTTCAGTACATTAAAGCAACAGTCTGAGGAAAAGTCAAGTAAATCAATCTATAAATGATTCTCCTGTGATAATTAAATTCTGGATGAGAGGTTTTCACAAAGACTTGTTTTGTATTCAAGTTTCTTCCTGATTACATTAGCAAAGTTTCTTCCAAGGCAGAATACAGGGAGAAGTGGCGATAGTCATTCATTGGTAGGAATCATTATCTAGAACAGTAATAAGTTATTCATAAATATAGAAATAATAATGCCTTAGTAGATCACTTTCCAAAATTCAAGCAGAATTTAAAATTGTCAAGCTTTTTTAGTTCTCACAGAAGCATTAATAATGGTAACACATACACACCCGTTTTCTCCTTGAAGCCTTTCTTTACACAAAATATTCAGAATTTTCCCCTGAGCAGGGGGATAAATAACAGATGATTATTTCATTAAAAAATTATCCACTCACAGTGTCAAAAACACAGCAGCGGTCAAGAGAGTCAAATACTTTAAGCTTCCCCTAATAGTATCAGATTTTGGTTGTCTTGTTATTCTTTGTGTATACTTCACACTAAGTCACAACAAGCAAAACAGTAGTAAAAAACTCCATCAGAACACCAAGGTACAGGGCCAAATTTTTCTCTCAGCTAGACCAGTGTAGACCTGGAGTAACTCCATGGAAGTTATTATTACTCTAGATGCACATCCATATAACTCATCCAAAGCATGTTGAAGTCAATTAACTCTAGAGGGCTTACCATCAAGACTTATATGATGAATCTCACTCTATCGATATCATAAATTTTTATATAGCTCCTATCACAATGGTAGTCAAAGTGTTGCACAAAATTCAGGAGCACAAAGCCCAAAACAAAAAGGGCCAAAATTGTCAAGCATGGGTGCTTAAAGTTATGAGCTTTGATTTATTTAGGGCTCTGTGTAAGTGCCTCAACTGAGAGATGTTGAGAAACCACAGACCGAAATCCATAGAGAACACCTGGCACCCTGCAGGCAGGGGCAAATGAACTGTGAGAGTAACAGCAACACTGCCCAGTTGG
This sequence comes from Trachemys scripta elegans, assembly GCF_013100865.1. Classification (NCBI taxonomy): domain Eukaryota; kingdom Metazoa; phylum Chordata; order Testudines; family Emydidae; genus Trachemys; species Trachemys scripta. The sequence continues at coordinate 210,011,552 of NC_048299.1, forward strand.
GTTGGGAGACTGGAGGAGGAAAAGTCAGACAGAAAAATAAATATAAATATGCCCAGTCTTAGTGCATCATTTTTGCCTTTTCTCTTTTCCATCCATTTCTTTATTCTCCCTTTACTCTCCCTTTCATCTTCTTATTTCACTCCTTTCTCTTCCTTTCCATTTTCCCACTTTAAATTATTTTACTACTATTTCTGTCTCTCTCATTTCCCTGGACTCCCCTACCTATTTCTTTCACACATTGATTCTCAGCCCACTTACTTCCTTTTATTCTTCCCACTCTGTGATTTAGAGCCAGGGACAGCTCCAGGGTTTTTGCCGCCCCAAGCAGCGGAAAAAAAAAAAGACGCAACGCGATTGGCGGCACTTCGGCGGCTGCTCCACTGCGCCGCTTTCTTCTTTGGTGGCAATTCGGCGGCAGGTCCTTCCCTCTGAGGGACCGAAGGACTTGCCACCGAAGAGCCTGATGTGCCGCCCCTTCCCCCGGCCGCCCCAAGCACCTGTTTGCTGAGCTGGTGCCTGGAGCCGGCCCTGTTTAAAGCTCCACAATAAAATCATTTTAGCCACATAACATCCCATTTCTGGGATCTTCATGACCCTCTCTCAGTGTCCCTCAAGCTCTCAACTATGGGTTTCATCGCCCCTCCCCCCAACCTGCTACCCACTCTGTGTGCACCACCAGGGGCAGGAGGAAAAGAAAGTTTGCCAATGCCTCCAGGGGTCAGGGTGGCCAAGACTGAGAGGCCTAAGAAGAGAAGGGCCTGAGGAAGCCAGCAAAGGAGAGGAGGAGCTGCTGGAGAGCAGGCAAGAGGCCAGATTCCAAATGTTGACCTCACTGCCTGTTCAACTGACTCCTGTAGGGACATATTTATGAAAAAATATGATTTGGAGATGCTCCCTCATAAAGGAATGTGTTGTGAGTGTGGGAATTTGGAGATGTGCCCTGGAGACAAGGGTTTCGGAACACCACATGGGTGTGTGCAGCTCACCGGAGTTGCTCTCCAGTTTGTTTCATTAACACCAACTCAAGCAAATGGTTTTAAAACAGTTTCAGATTACATCTGAAGCATACAGAGTAAAATTTAGAAGACTTAAGAAGCGTGCTGAGATGAGTAATGTGGCATATGTAAACCAGATGAGAGATTTGATGGATAAGTGGGTAAGGGGAAAGAGTATTAAAATCTTTGAAGAAATGTGTGATCTTGTTGCTCAGGAACATTTCCTGAGTATATGTAGTGATGATGTAAAACGGTGTTTATGGGATAAAAAGGTGAAAACTGTTGATGAACTTGCTACTCTAGCTAATGAATTTGAACAAACCCAAGCATCTATTAGCAATAAATCACAGGCAGAGGGGTTTAAGTCTGGTGGGAAGCAGGGTTCCCGTTTTACCTCTGAGAAGGAGGAGGCTGGATGGGAGGCTGGATGCTTACCTCCCCAAGTCCATTCCTCTAGTCCTCGTCCCAAATCTCCTGTAAAAACAGAAGAGCCCAGAAGGTGCTACCACTGTAAATCTGCTGAGCACCTGAAGAATAAATGCCCTGTGCTGGGTAGTACTAGCAAACAGGCAGCAAGCAATCCACGGGAACGCGGCTACCCGGAGCACAGAGACACCTCAGGCAATTGCCACTTATCATACAGGGTTTGTAAAAATAGTCTCTTCCCGGTCAGGCAGGAAGCACATAAAGGCTGTCAAAATTAATCGCAAGAACTCCTGGGGTGGAGGGATACAGGTGCAGAAATTTCTATGGTCAAGAGAAAAATTGTTCAGGAAAAAGACATACTGCCAGGACAGATGGCAGAGCTTTTGTTAGTAGTAGATCACAAAATCCTTGTGGCTTTGGCTAAAGTGCACATAGAAACTGAGGATTTAGAAGCTGAATTGACTGTGGCAGCAGTACTTCATAACCCACCACAATTGTTACCTGGAAATGATTTTTTTCAATGTGGCTCGGGCTGTTAAAGGGTCTCTCTGGGAATCTTACTAAAGACTTGACAGTCAGTGAAAATGCTAATGACCCACCTGAGAAAGGGGAGGAGGAAGCCATTTCCCAGGCAGATAAGATCCACCAAGCAGCTAAGAAAAAGCTGCTGAAAGACCACAGCCCTCTAGAAGAAGGGGGTGGGGAAAGTCCCAATGCTTGGAGTGAGAATTACAAAGAAACCCTAGGAGGGTGTGTGTGTGGATATTTTGCATGGGCACAGCACTGGCTTGGAGGGGGTTGGCCTGTAACATGCTAGATCCTCTTAAATCATTACCTCTCCAAAACCCCAACAACATACATGGACTGAGAACCTTTACTAAAGGGGATACTGGACAACACACTAGAGGGAAAGAAAGACCAGTATCTGAACACACATTATGGTTCAGGAAGGGGTTGAAAAACACAATGGGTATTGAACAATCCAAACTGTCTAAACAGAAGGCGTGGTATGATGAACATACTTGGAAACACCTCCCTGTCATTAATTTGTTAGTACTGTTAAGTCTCATAATATGCAATTTGTTGGTTATGACAAAGAATTTGGTACTGATGGTAAATCCTTTACAAATGTGTAACATGCATAATTTTTGGAAAAAGCTTCTAAACATGGTAGGAGTGGTGTCAAGGAAGTTCTATATGGATACTGCTTCTCAGTTAATACCCGTAAACAGGCTTAGAGCTTGGCACAGCAGAGAAAGCATAACAAACCTGGTCTGCTGTGTGGAAGGGGAAACCCTAAAAGATATTGATATCTGCATTATGTTAACAATGCTACACTGTGACGTTATTGATATAATCTGGGACCATATAGATCATTGTTGCAACCAAGGTCCTGTAGTGGCACCCAAATCTTGTATAAAGGGGGTCAAATGGGGTGTCTAAGACAAGGTTATGGTTTACTGGTTATGATTATGCTGTCTATATGTGTGTATCAATTTTGTAGTTGAAGTTATGAATATTGGCTCTATACTGTCTGTATTTCAAACTTATGCTATGCTGCTGGGTGACATCCCAGACAAACTGGTGTTAGCTCTGCCTAGCCTGCTTGATGGCCCATTAAGGACCATCAGCTATACAATGGACCCATTGAGAGAAGGCAAATATGTCTTGAGACTCAGCAAAGTATGCAGGAACTTGCCCATGTGACTCCAGACTCCATTTTGCTGTAATTTTTCTCAGTAAGAACAAAGGTGTTCTTACACCTGGAAAAGACTATATAAGGCTGATGCCTCATCTCCATCTTGTCTTCAATCCTGCTTCATACCTCTGGAGGAACTTTGCTACAAGCTGAGGCTTTGAACGAAGGACTGAGGACCCATCCCAGCGAGGGATGTATTCCAGAGACTTGATTTGAACCTGCAGTTTATTCTATCGCTGCTGCAAGCCTGAACCAAGAATTTTGCCATTACTGTATGTAATTGATTTCATTTAACCAATTCTAACTCTCATCTCTATCTTTTTCCTTTTATGAATAAACCTTTAGATTTTAGATTCTAAAGGATTGGCAGTAGCGTGATTTGTGGGCAAGATATGATTTGTATATTGACCTTGGTCTGGGGCTTGGTCCTTTGGGATCAGGAGAACCTTTTTCTTTTACTTGGGTATTGGTTTTCATAACCATTTGTCCCCATAACGAGTGGCACTGGTGGTAATACTGGGAAACTGGAGTGTCTAAGGAGATTGCTTGTGAGACTTGCGGTTAGCCAGTGGGGTGAGACCGAAGTCCTCTTAGTCTGGCTGGTTGGGTTTGCCTTAGAGGTGGAAAAAAACCCAGCCTTGGGCTGTAACTGCCCTATTTGAGCAATTAGTCCTGAGTTGGCACTCTCAGTTGGGTTCCGCCAGAACCGCATTGTCACATACACATAAGAATGTTTTCAGACAAGCTGGGAAAAGAAACGCAGAACTTTACAAAAATACCTGTGGATGGCACAACAATGTTTGGTAACATTTGGGAATTGTATAACCAAACCCTAAAGAGGGCATTCAACACACTGCCTTCGCATTAGCCAGTGACTAACCCTCTGGCAGTAATCTAAAGGGGGAGGTGTGACCCTTCACAGTAATATTATTATAATGTGACTAGGACATAATCATAATGCATTTTATGCAAGATAAGTCATGTGTGGTGTCATTGGAAAGGTTATGATTTACTGAATATGATATACTGAATATCCTATTGTATACATGTATCATTTTTGTATCTGAAGTTAGGAATATTGAATATGTATCTGTATTATAAATGTGTTTACACATGGGGAACGCTCACTAGGTAAAAGACACTCTGTCTAGATGGCTGGCTGAAAGGGCCCATTCAGGTTAATGAGCCATTAGGAGAAAATAATAGGCCTTAGAAGAAGCTTATCTCCCACTGGGGTGGGGGTGGAGGTGGGGAGTGGCTTTCTGAGGACGCTACAAACAGCCTCTGAGTTATGGCTGCTGTGACCCTACAGGGACATGTGATCAGGTCACCTGGTGCTGGACTCCATCTTGGGATACCAGTGTTTTTCCACTGACTGGTGTGGGTATCAAGCTTTGAGACAAAGGGTTCCCACTATATGCAAAAGATATTTAAGGCAGGGGACAGCCCACTGGATCACCATTACATACATAAAACATTTTTTACTTTTCTTAGTTACGCAGTTTTCACTTTTAAACACATCTTACCATAAAGAATAGGAACACCTTGCAGAAGCACTATTTGTTGGTATGTTTGGGATGAGAGCACTGCATTGGTTACACATGGTTCACATTTGAAAGATTATCTTCACAACCATAAGGGCTACATACATTTAATTTTCTAAAAACAAAAAAAACCCAAAACAAATAAAAGCTAATGCAGCCCAGTAGGGAGCTACTTAGTAGCCACAATTTTTGTTTAAAAACTACAAAAACCGATCAAAGAATCAGTAACAAACCATGAGAGCCTGACAACCAACCAACCTTAATCATAATCAACAACCTGGATTGCACCCAGAAAGAGTGCGGAAACCTGAGCATAGGTATTATCAAGTATTCACGGCTGCTCACTAATAGGGAACGGCATTCATTACCAGCTGCAGCTTCCAGTTCTAAGGCAAGAGTTGAAATTAGAGATACATGCCATATACATGTATTTGTGTATTTGTGTATCTAACTTGTTTGTGCAACTAGTGCGAGGATGTCCCTGAGATGTTGTACATATTGTACATCCAAGCCATTTGCTTAGCAAACTGAAATTTGATTGGCTACAGTAACAATCTATGCAGTTATCTCCCAGCAGATGAGCTTGTGGAGATAATTTATCACAAGACTGTTCACTCCACATTCTGTGTTTAACGAAACAATATTCATATAAAATGTTTTATAATTTTCTGAAATCACTCCTCTATTCTTATCTTTTTTTCTTCTTCCCTTATTCCAGTCTGCTTCCCTCCCTAGGTCACTCTCTTTCTCTCCTTCCATCTTCTCTTCCCGCTCCTCACTCCACATTTCAATCTCCTTTATCCCTCCCCCACTAGATGCATTTAAATTGGTAATCACAGTAATTGTGCTCATAAGCTAGGCATGCATTTGCATACACATTTTCCATGTGCAGTTGTGCATGTACACTTTTAAAAGTTGCACCGTACTGTATAAAAAGCAATTAAAATATCTATATTTAGACCTGGTTACATTTTGATGAAAAACGGTCAAAATTCAGTGAAGAACACAGGAAAAGAATGTTAATAAAATTCTTGCATTTTTTTTTTCATTTTGTAACCAATTCAGATGATCATGATAGGTCTTTGGGGGGATGGCTGAGAGTTTGAGTTTTGGGTATTGTTGCAGGGAATATATTTTGTACATTTACAAAAAAAATCAAGCCTATACTGTATAGTAGAATACTTAAAACATCTATAGGGGTATTTTTTAGGAGAGTTGAGGACACAGGTTTTATAGGGGCAGGAATGGAATATATTCTCCCCATTGGCTGGTATGTTCATTTTTTTCATCCCAGTTCCAATATTGGGTGTTTTGAGTATGTGGATTGTGAGTTTAATTGTTGCCAGGCAGCACAGAGCTTTTGCTCAGGCGTCTTTTTGTACTTTAAAGCTAAATAATACATTAAATACCTTCAAGAAAGATGTGCTCCTCTTTGGCATTAGGAACATCTCCATTCACAGCTCCATCTCTTCTATCATTTTCTCCTAAACTCATTGCTTCCATTTGCCTGTCCTGTCTACAATTTTAGCTTCATCATTTTACCTTGAACTTTCTATTTCCTCTTTCAGTTCTTACATTGTCAGGGACCGTTGCTCTCAAACGCCAGTCCACACGGCTCTTAGCCAGTAAGTTGCAACCTGCCACCCAGTGACTTGCTAACAGTTGCCAGAACTAGAAGCTCAACTGACAGAGGACTCCAATTCTGGGATCTGATTCCTGGAACTCTGAGGGTTCTGAATGGTTCCCTGCTTCTATTTAAACCAAGCACAGGAACAGGAAGTTGTCCTCACAACTGGGTTTCCCCTGCTTAGGACTGTTTTCTTAGGCTACCTGCTCCTACTGCCTGACTCTGGTCTCCTGATACCTGACTGTAGATCTGCCCTTGGGCATCTCTCAAACTCTGATCTCCTGGTATCTGACTTGACCTGGCGCCAGACTCCTGCTCTGACCACTAGGGAAGGCTTCCCATGTCCTGGTCACGACATACATATACAAATCTCCCTATTTCCACCTCCATGATGTTGCCTGCCTAAGTCTCCTCCCTGATTCCTCTTAAGCTGAAATCCTTCATGACATCATCTCCTCCAGCTTTGACTGTTGTAACTCCTGTTTTCATGGCCTCTCCAAGATCTTCAGACTACAGCATGGGCAGAACCTTGCTGTCCATCTTCTCGCTAAGAGAAGAAGACAAAGAAGCATGACATCTCATCTTCAAACAACTCCAATGGCTCTCCATTCATTTCAGGATCCAATTCACAAATTATCCTCCTTGTTTTTAAACCCGTCATACAGTTGCTCAGATTACCTCAGGACTTTGTGTTTCACTAGTGGCCCATTCTAATCCCTCCTCTAGACCAACACTGGCACGGGGGCTGGAACTAGGGGTGCTGGGGATTTGGTAGCACCCCCTGGCTTGAAGTGGGTTCCATCATATACAGGGTTAACAGTTTTGTTCAATGGCTTTCAGCACCGCCACTATAAAAACTGCCACCGAACGCTGGCCTCTTTTTGGCTCCTCCATACACTCTCAGTGCCGGTTCAACAGCTCCTGCCATTTGGAGCATCCAGGGGAATGTTACTTGCTGTAGAAGAGCCAATAATCATAAACATAGCACTGTGTTATGTAGATTGTATTATACGGGTATTATCCGATATGGAAAGTGTATTTTGATACCGCTTATATGAAAAATGCTAAATAAAACCACGTTGGATTATATTTTACTATACTGTAATATAAAAGGAACTTTTACACCCTCCATTAGCAAGAGGGCCATGTCCAGGAAGAGAACTGCTCAGCTACCTACAGTAGTAATTAGTAGATAAAGGATATATTTTTCTGAACTACCCCAGTGTCTGCAGTAGTCACTCAGGGAATAATGAGTTGTTCTGTACCCAAGACCACCCATTCACCATCTCTTAGTAAGCTACTTAACCAGACTACAAGGCATCTGATTGTCTGTGATGTTCCCTATATTTATTAATAGTAAATACAGTAAACTCTCAGTTACCCAGTGTAGTTGTAGCCGTGTTGGTCCCAGGATACTACAGAGACAAGGTGGGTGAGGTAATATCTTTTATTAGTTCATTGGTTTACTGAACCAATAAAAGATATTACCTCACCCACCTTGTCTCTCAGTTATCGGGGCACTTCCATTCCATCCGGTTTCATCTGGATAGATAGAAGTATTGATAATTGAAAGATAAAAGATAATTGAAAGACCCTGTGAAAGTAAACTTTTCTTCTGGTATGCTTCTCCTCTTAGGTAAAAGATACAGTATGCTCCATCTATCCCCACTGATTTTGACCCACATTATTGAGGCATATCACTTTGCCCTGATAGAAATAACCTCAGAAATTAGCCTAGATATAGTGTGAAGAGACAGAGGCAACAGAAAAATCCCTGTTCAGGTAGAAGGTGAAAAGTCTGCTTAGAAACAATAATTTAACCAACTTCTTTCTAATTCTAAATTCCTCCCCAACCAGTCTCCACTTATCGGTCTTGTCACATTCAGGAAGGTGTGCTCACATACTCACCAATCCATCACCATCTCTGTCATTCTGAAAGGGTAGGACTCTGACTGATGATCAGCAAAAGCAAGTAGGAGTATCTCTATCCCACCAGATTTGAGTGAATACCAGAGCAGAGCAGGCTTAATGCAGGGAGCTTGCATTACTTCCTAAAGTTTGTTATTTGTATTATTGATCTATAGAGCTCCTGTCATTGATGCAGGATGCTAGGCAGTTATAAACTACCTGTCACTGATTCCACTGCAAAACCAATGTTGCCGCCTACAGAAATGTTAGCAAAAATATTGTCATTTGTGGTACCAAAAGAGCCAAAGGCAAAAAACAGAAAGTAAACCAAATTCACTTCTTGCATTGTGCTCTCAAGTTCAGTAGAATTTGGTGAGCTCTGGCAGACCCGCCCAAGAGGAGTGAAATTTCAGAGGCAGGGACTCTCAACTGAGAAAGTTCTATTCTCCAGTCCCAGAGACCTTTATCCCAGGAACTGACAGAAAAGGCTAGATTATTTTACCTGCCACAACAAGATATAACATTAGAGGCAGTCCTTCTGATAATGGGCTCCCATTTAAGCCTTTAAATATTTATCACCAATATCTTTGATTTCACCCAGAATCAAACCAGAAGATTTGAGTGAAGATGTATGCTCGCAAAATGGCTGGCCCTACTCAGAAAGGAGGCAGCTGCACTCTGCACCAGTGGGCAGGCTTCAAAGGGAGTGCTCAGAAGACTATATTTGAAATGTCTAGCTTTGGGCTGACAAAGGCCTGAGTGTACGGCTGATCCACATTTTTCTGTCAAAACTGGTTTTTGATGAAAAATTGGGGTTTTAAACACTTTTTTTGTTTTGCTAAGAGTATCTGCTTTTTATAGAAAATTTTGACCATTCATCAGAAACTGAAAACTTTCTAGTTTCTGTCCAAACACCAAAATTTTCATTCAGCTAAAAATTTTTATTTTTCAATAAAAAGTCAAAATTTTCCATGGGGGAACACCCCCCCCCCCATTTTCTGACCAGTTCTACCTGGATGACCAATGCGAGTTCCACATTATGGAGGGCTAGTAGCAGCCTCTTTGGCCAGCTGAAGATGATAAAACATACTTGTTAACCTCTGCTGGGACTTCATAATCCAGGCTGTAAACAATTTGGGTAAAAAGCCTCAAGAGAAGATGCAAAACCCAGCTTTGGATATTCATCCCAGTGCTTCCTTCTGCCAATAAGCAACCCTTCTGTCTCATTGGGACGGAGCAAGACTGTTTGCTTTCCATAGAATCATAGGACTGGAAGGGACCTCGAGAGGTCATCTAGTCCAGTCCTCTGCACCCATGACAGGACAAGTATTATCAGACCATTCCTGACAAGTGTTTGCCTAACCTGCTCTTAAAAATCTCCAATAATGGAGATTCCACAACCTCCGTAGGCAATTTATTACAGAGCTTAATCACCCTGACAGTTAGGAAGTTTTTCCTAATGCCCAATCTAAATCCCCCTTGGTGCAATTTAAGCCCATTGCTTCTTGCCTTTCCTCAGAGGTTAAGAAAGAAGAACAATTTTTCTCCCTCCTCTTTGTAAAAACCTTTTATGTACTTGAAAACTGTTATCAGGTCCCCTTTCAGTCTTCTCTTTTCCAGACTAAACAAAACCAATTTTTTTCAATCTTCCCTCATAGGGCATGTTTTCTAGACCTTTAATCATTTTTGTTGCTCTTCTCTGGACTTTCTCCAATTTGTCCACATCTTTCCTGAAATGTGGTGCCCAGACCTGGACACAATACTCCAGTTGAGGCCTAATCAGCGTGGAGTAGAGCAGAACTCTACTCTACTCTATCCAGAACTCTACCCTCGTCATACTTGGGAGAATAATTAGGCTGGAAAAAGAAACACAGAACTGAGCATCATGAGGACTAGGCAGTCCCTAGTCTCTTGTGGCCAATGCACAGGAAGAGTGATAAGACTTAACCCAGCAGGACCCATGCTTTTGGGAAGGACATGAATTGACTAGCACTATACTCTTCGACCTCTCTGATAAGGAGCAGAAGAGCTACTATCCACCCTGCAAGATCCCATATCCAGGTCAAAAATATTGTATCCCATGGTCAAGGATATCTAAAGCTGCTGATTTTTTTTAAAAAACTCAGTGTGGACACCTTACCCTTGCTCACTGCTAGAAGGAGCTTCTAAGCCATGGTGGTCAATACAGTCTCTGTTTAGTTTGAAGCCATTTATGTTTGTCAGGGGGTGGGAGATGGGGTACAGGAGGAAAGTAACTTTTTAAAAGATACCTTCGTTGCCTTGATCTTATCTTTTAGTTTGCCCAGTAATGGTAAACAACTGCATACAGGGCAACGAAGCGCAGCCATGAATAGAGAGGAGCAGTCCTGTTTGGCGAGACAGGAATAGTTTGACATTTTCTTTCTGCTGGGCAGGACAGCTCTGCTCCATTCTCAGTCTTGAGTGCACCACTTGTTGTATACGGTATTGGGGACAATAGTGCCTCAATACTATGGATTACAAACCACTCTTAATTCACTATTCTAAATCTCACTGAGTATGTATGTGGAAAACTTACAATAGAAAGATGCCACTTCTCTTTGTTCTCCTTTCCCCCTCCATTTTTATTCTGTGATCTTTGTGCCAGATGTGTATTTTTCCCATCCTATTTTTATAGAACCTTTTCTGCTTTGATCTCATTCACACCTTTTGTCCTTGCTCCCTCAGTTTTCATCTGTAGTTTTTCTTCTTCTTACCACCCACATTGTTTCCCTCATTTCTCCTTTGTTTTCTCTCTGCTCCCATTCCCCCTCATTTACTGCGTGACACACACAGGTTTAATTAACTAATTTTCTCCTTAAATTCCAAACATGGAACATCAGGCTTAGTAGAATTTGTTCTCCTATAGGCCTGCACCATTAATCTAGTTTGGGAAATCACGTTCTTATTTGTGAGGACCATCCATTGAGGTCATCATCCATGAGTTAGTCCTGGTTTAGGACCTACAAGTTTTGGAGAAACAGACATTTTCATTCCTATTCTCTTGCCTCTCCTTTCCCCCCATTCTTTTCTATGCCAAATCCCTTGCCCACAGTAACTGCTCTGAAACATGTAGGCTCTTCATGTCTGTAGTGTAATGCTGCTGATGAGCAAACTTGTTACCAGGTAAATAGCTCGGGCTCTGTCAGTAACTCTGAAGGTGGGATTTTGGCTTTAGCCACTCACTTTTGTTCTATGTTGGTGGCTCTTGCAGTCTCTGTATATCCCAAGAAGGCTGCATTTGAAGTCCCTTCAAGCAGTGGGGCTGCAGGTTGTCAAGAAGGAAGCTTCAGAGACAGTTGTGTGGTAACTATAGACCAGCACTGCAGATTGCATGTGCAGTGTTCCTGGGCATCAAGAAACGCAACAGTGTGGGAGTGGATCACCTGTCTTTGCTAGGTACAGGGAGTAACAAAAAAGTAAGAATGATTCTGTCCTTTCAAATCCTGTCCTTCACAAGCTGTCCTGTCTTGCACATGGTCTCCTATTTCAGTCTGGAGAACTCAGGTGCTTCCTATTCAAAAGACTGCCTCAGACCTTAGAGCTGGATGGATGCTGAATGTATTCAGTGCAGACAGCTATCTGCTGGTTGTGGCAGGACCAAGACCTGGTCAGTTCCCTTATGTGGGGGATACATTTAATAGGCAGGCAGGCTAAAGCCCCTAAAGGTCTTGTTTTGCACCATAACCAGGGAGCACAATATTCAAAGTAAGCAGGAGCTGAGCTGTTATACTTTCTTCCCCAAAAAGGGAGTAGTATCGGTATTTCTGAAGTTATTTGTTATTCTTTACTGATTCATATGAGTAAGAGGCACATGGTGCAAAGCACCAAGGTATGAAATATGAGGAGCTTTCAAATTTTAGCAAAACAGAAGAGAACAAAAGTTATCTACAATTCTGAGAAGACCTTTTTAGGTGTGCTCATTCCTAACGTATCATAGACTCCGCACTGTCCTGCTCCCCCTCCCACTTCATGCTACCAAACAGCATTAGAAGAGTTTCCCCCCTTTCTCCTTCCCACTTTGAGCACTCCGGGAGTACAAAAGTACAGCAGGGTAGGGTGGAGATTAAAAAATATTTGGTGGAAACAGTGGAGGGGAAAACTCCAACTCACCTGTTTCCATCCTTGGAGACAAATTTAGGCTTTCCCTCCTCCTGTTCGTGTTGCTCAGTCATGAGAGTCCTATGCCAGAACAGGGTGAGAGGAGACAGTCCTATCACTCCTGCTCTTCTGCTCATGAGAGTCTGACAGATCATTTACACCTTGAGAAGTATAGGTTGGAGAAGAAAAGACAGCTATGGTAGCATATTGAGACACAGACTCATTCAAAAAGAAAGCCAACGGGTTAATGATATACACATTATCCCTAATTATCTGTTCAGAACTGAACAGTCATTTTACGCATTGGTGCTAATCATCAGAAGATGTGCTGGCAATCGACCTATTTCCAGGAAAGCTGTGTTATAGCCCTGCCAGCAACCAACCATTTTTAAACATGGTTGTGACTTGAGTGTGAGAAGAGCCATAGGAGTTATCCATTTACCAGATCTATTTTTCCCTCTACATCTCCACTCTTAAAATGAAATCTGTCTAACACATTACTTATTGTGCATTGCATGCTATAGTCCTGATGCTGATAGAAACTCTCACTGAAATCCATCATTTTGCCTTTATCAGGACCAGCCTTTGCATTTTTTTAAAAAATACAAATACGGAGTGGTAAGGATTTTGATATAAAAGTGACTCAGATCTTTTGGGTGGGCATTATCAAGAGACATCATCATGATTTTACATACAACCTCTTAACCTTAGTGCTGTTGGAGCCCTCCACTTCCTCATGGTATCCTGGCAGCAGAGCAGAGGGGTGAGCTTTCTTGACATCTGCCACTTTGGAAGGTAAGTTGTTTGAATTTCTTGCCTGGCACAGTGGCAGAAATCACCTCAGAATTTGACCTTAGACAGCATTTCTCTCTGTGCTTTCTCCTAGCTATCTAAGCTTTGCTGTCTGAGAATATTTTTGCCACAGTATATCCTCAATTAGAAGAAATTGCACAATTATTGAGAAGCACAGAAGTTTTCATGGTCATCTAGCATTCATATTATATAGAAACCATTATGGAATCAGTTTACATTGCAATATTGCTTAGAACAAAGGACATAATAGCAAAGCTATTTTCGTTACTGTTATTAGAGATGGGCTTGAGTTGTGATGTCTGGGGACCAGATTCTGCATTAAACACCAGCCTTTTTGTGCTGCTTAGTCAGTGCAAATAGGTGGAATCTGGCTGCAACTGGCCAGTGGAGAAATCCTTTCATGGAGGGGGAACTCCTTGTTGCCATAAAGCCATATCTGGACCAGCTACCCCCATCTCACCTAATTGTAGGGAAAGAATGGTGGGAAGGATGACATGTCAGGAGTGGGGTGGGGACAAGTGGCATAAGTCAGAACAGCACCTGGGCTTCTCTATTTAATGCCAGGACTGGGTTAGTGCAGAATTAGGGACCTGCATGCAGCTCTCTGAAGACATCTCCACATCCTATGTCAAGCAGAGCTCAGATGCTGAGAAGAACTGAGCCCTAGATCTGAATCTGAACTTTCTTAAAGCGTGAGCGAAAGGGTTTTGATACAGGGCTCAAGTTCATCCTATTATGGAAACAGGGTTAACTAAAAAGTTCAGATCTAGATCCAGAAAAGAATCTGAACTTGCGCAAACTTTTGAGGTTTGTATCCAGGCCTGCCTAGTTACTGTCCTATACTGCAATTTTGCATTATCTGGTCATTATGTGAAGGCCCCTTCAACTTTAACTTCAATGCATGAATTTTTAAAAAACAGAGATGAGAGTAAAGGAGATGGGAGAATGGCACAAATGCTTCTTGTTTGGGAAAGACAAACCCATTTCATGCCCAGAGGAGGGTTCTTAATGCACACCCACATCTTCATTTACAGGTAGTAATGGGTCTGGCTTATTGTGTTGTTGGTCCACAAGTTAAGACACCTCTGTGTAGGAGCTGATATAAAATGCAAGGGCTCCAACATGATTTGCAGTAAGATACACACAATAAAGCCTTGATACCGTACACTTTACTGGCTCCTTAATTTATTGTACCAATAGTATGCAAACTAAATGTCAGATCATAACCTGAGTTCTCAGACTCAAAATTGCTGCATATTTTTAAAAAAGTGTTCCTGTGCTTTGCTGACTCTTGCACACATAGCAACACAGATTTCCTGAGATCCCCTGCAGTGCAGCTGAGATTAGAATGCATCTCAAATACGTGTCAAGATAGAATCTAGACATTAGGGAGTCATGGCTCCCTAACTGTCAAAGTCCTCAACTAGACTGAGTTAATAGACCATAAGTTATTTGAAGGGGATCTAACAAGATTACAGTCAATTTTGTTGTTGTTGGGAAATTACAAAAAAGGTTTCTGAAAATACAAGCAATATTATTTACAACATTAATCAGATAAATCACACATCTCAGAATATGCTCCCCAGGTAGCAGGTGTCAAACATTTTTGCACTAGTGCAAACTTCATTAATCTAGTCAGTCAAACTTTTGCTAATCTAGAATTTCTAAAACAGTCATGTTTACTGGTCTGTAAAGTAACAGTAACAATAATACTCATTTATAGTATGTTACATGTTCTAAACTGTTAATCTATCCTAACTTCCAAAGAATATTAGGAGTTAAAATTATAGGCTCTGATCCTGCAATTTTTTATATGCAGTCAGATCCTTTCAAAGGGGCTCTTCATGGACACAGCGAACTATCTGCATTCAATACAATGCAGCATGGAGCCCTCAGCTTTAAAGAATGGTTTTGTTTTCCATAGTTATTTCTATGATATTGACAGTACCTACATATTAGCGTAAAAATAGAAAAGTTTGTTTTCTCTGGCAAATATGAATTTTAACTGTTGTTCAGAAGGTCTCCAATATCACTTTTTTATGAATAATCCATTCAGCAAAATATCAAGAACCAGAATTAGTTATTTAGGTTTTCTATATGGAAAATTTATTCATCAAAGTAAAAACAATCAAAACATGTGACTCAATCTTGTCAAATGTGGATTATCTGCTAGAACATCTATGATCTGTAAGATAAATACAACTGACTTCTCTGGTACCCATAACCAGTGGTTTTCAACCTTTTTGGGCTTAGGACCCATTTGTAAATGTTTATGGCCTGTCATGACCCAGTAAATATTCGGGGGGGACGGGACCCTGGGGTGGTTTTGGTTGGATCCTGCCCCTCCGCTGTCCCCTGGGGAGTTGGGTCTTGCCTGGCACTCATCTCATAGTGGTGGCTCCTGCGCCATGGGGCTGGCTCTCTGCTCTGGGCCTTGCAACCTCCAGGGTTGTAGCACTGCTCAGATTTGGCCCTGCCCCCCTGTCTGGACCAAATTTGTGCAAGTGGAGTGGGGACCTGGCTCAAGGGGTTGCAGTGCCACTCACTCAAATTTGGCCTACTCAGGCTCCCGTCATCATGACAGCTGGGCCAAACCTGAGAGGTGCCGGGACCCCAGAGGTTGCAGTGCCTGGAGCAGGGAGGTGAGTCCAGGCAGCCCCGTAGGACAGGAACCACAGGAGCTGCCATGCGACCCTTGGAAACATTCTGGCGACCCAGTCCCTGGGTTGAGAAAACCTGCTCTATAGGATTAACCTTTGCATCCATTTAGTGATTCCCATGCAGAAATATCTAATGTTATACTCAGACTAATACATATATATAACAGTTCTTTCACTAATGACAGAATGAACAGTAAAGTGTTGACAGCAAAGCCATATCATTTCTGTTATATGGTCTTCAATAGGTGCAATTCTACCAAATTGCATATGTCCAAGATTTCAAAACACATTTCATACCTAGATGTCACTGGGGTTCCTACACCAGGTGGCCTGTAGGCCCCAGGCCAGGCCCTAGCTCTCACCAAGGACTCTGCTCTGCAGTGTCAGCTGTTTCCTCATCAATCCGAACTTAAGAGGCTAAGCTCTCTGGCTGAGCCCTGGATAGTCCTCCCTTCCAGGGTTTGTCAGTAAACACAAATGAAACATCCCATGGAGGGGTGAGTCCTCTTCCCTCAGAGAGCTTTTGTAAAGCTGTGGGCCCCAACTAGGCTCACAGCCTAGTGTCAAAGAATAGTCCCATCATAAGTGGATCCACAACAGGTCCTCCCTTTCTTCATGAAACCCGGGTTGCCGGGTAGCAATTGGTTCAAGAGTCCTTGCATTTAGCTTAGGATTGCCAACTTTCTAATAGCAGAAAACAGATCACCCTTGCCCAGCCCTGCCCCACCCCTTCCCCAAGCTCCCACCCCACCTCTTCTCCAAGGCTCCGCCCCTGGTCACTCCATCCCCCCTTCCTCCATTGCTCGCTCTCCCCCACCCTCGCTCACTCACTCATTTTCACCGGGCTGGAGCAAGGGGTTGGGGTGCGGCAGGGGTTGAGGGTTCCACCTGGGGGTGTGGGCTCTGGGGGGGGGCGGGGATGAGGGGTTTGGAGTGTGGGACGGGGCTCTGGGCTGGGGCAAGGGGTTGGAGTGTAAGAGGGGGAAGGCTCTGGCTGGGGGTGCAGGATTTGGGGTGGGGCCGATGGGTTTGGAGTGTGGGAGAATGCTCTGGGCTGAGGCAGGGGGGTGGCATGTGGGAGGGCTCTGGTCTGGGGGTGATGACTCCAGGATGGGGCCAGAAATGAGGTGTTCAGGGTGCAGGAGGGGACTCCGGGCTAAGGCAAGAGATTGGGGCATGGGAGAGGGTTCAATGTGCAGGCTCTGGGACGTGCTGATCTCAGGCGGCTCCCGGGAAGCAGTTGGCATGTCTTTCCAGCTCCTAGGTGGAGGGACGGCCATGGGACTCTGCATGCTGCCCCTGCCCACAGGCACCACCCCCACAGCTCCCATTGGCCGCGCTCAGGGCAGGGGCAGTGTGTGGATCCCCTGTGACCGCCCCTCCAGCTAGGAGCCGGAGGGACATGCCGGTTGCTTCCTGCCTGCCCCACTGCGCCGCCAAACGGTTCTGACCGGACACCTATTAACCTTACTTTAGCGAGGCCTTGCTCCAGAAGCTATGGACTGGAGATTGCCTGTCCTTGCTGGTTTGCCCCTAAATGACCTGGGTTTCTCCCTTTAAACTCCTCCCTCCAATTCTGACATCTCCCACAGGTGCAGCTGGTTAGGGCCACCTGAGCATTAATCCTCTGTTGCCCAGTGCAGAGTTTGTTTACCCCATCATCCTATGGTATGCATCAAATCCTGTATAAAATCTCTAGAGGAGATCTAAATGTTTTTACAGAAAGTCATGCAAGAAAAGATCTGGCATGTACCTTGCAAATACTTGCTCTATGTGGGGTGATTTCAAAGGATCATGTGGAAGGTATCCATGCAGAGAAGAATCATGTATTTATGAATCACTTCTATATTGCTTTGAAAATGTACCCCTTATTTTCTTGAAATGTGTGGAAGTATGAGTTTCTGTCATAGCATTACTATGCAGAGCACAACATAGAGTGGTAATCTTTCTGTATTTATTTAATATAATTTCACTTTAGCTTTTCAGGCCTTCGATCAAGCTGTAAACTGATGGTTGTAGAAAATCTGTTGACAGCATGAAGTAACTTTTTCATTAAAATGATCAGATAGGATAATTTTTTTAAAAGATTCTACTTGCCAAGTAGCCACTTTTAGTTAACAAGTCTGTGGCAGGTTAACTGATATCAAGCAATATGTCTGTAGAGGACTGTATTTCCAGCAACATATTGCCTACCGAGGGCCCAATCTTAAGGCAATCTGTGTGACAAATGGAGCTTCAAGTAGTTTTTAATTGAAGATAAATTCTGTGTGCTATGCTTAATCAGAGTTCAATGTGATTCTAGTGTGACCCTAGCGTGTCCCTGAAATCAGGAATATCCTTGTTTATATACTGAAGCCAGAACTGATTTTCACCAGAAATGTGCAGTCCTATTGTACAAAGCAAGACAAGAGTAAAAGGCATCCTTGCATGCATTCACATGCACACAAATATTTATGAAATACAGTTACAAATGGAAGAAGCCTGCAACTGTGGGTTTGAGAGAGCCCCATACTCTCTCTCCATCCTCTACACTTACTGCTCCAGACAAATTCTCCCTACAAACTTTTCCCTCGGGTTCTCTCCGCATGGTGAAAAGGGAGCTTTTTTTATGCTCAACCCTGTTTTCCCACCAGGCCTTGCCACAATTTGGTCTCCAAAAATTGGCCAGCTATTTAAACTTTACTGAGGAAAGAGTAATTCAAGCACACTCTACTGCAGGATCGCTAGAACTTGGGACAACTCCTGTCTTATCACCATACTGCATCCCAGGACCACTTCTGCCCCTTTAGTGACCATGCGCCTGACCGCATACCTAAATTAGAGCCAAGTTTGTCTTCTCTCTGCAGAATTAAACACCAGGCTCTTACTTCTATATATTAAAGAAAGTGTTAATATCTTAAATGAACAAATAATTGCTATTCTGTATCAAGGAAAAATCAGAAAGCACTATTAAAGAATAGTGATACATACCATCTAAAACTAATCACTAAAGGCAAAAAATAGCCTTGCTAAGAAGGAATACTACTATTATTTGATTGGCTAAATTGACAGTGATTTTTACGATTGTAAGTGTTAACATTCCAACAAGATGCAATTTGTAGAGATAAAACTTTGGGGGCATTTTCTGCCTCATGACTTTTGTTCTCTGAATTTATGTAGGTAAATTAGACAGTATCAACTCACATATTGAATAATGCTGAAAAATTACAGTATTTTCAATCATTGTTGATTCTAAAACATGTAGCATAAGTAACTGATCACCACAAGCAAATTCAGGGCATGAGCTCTGAATTGACACATTCCTGAAATCCAGAGCTGGCAGAGGAACCATGGAGCCAAACTTTTATGTCCTGCTCCCTTCTACTTTGCAGAGTTCACAGTCTACAAATTCTAAAGAGCTGGAGCTCTGGAAAAACAGTCTAGGCCTTGTCTTCACAAAAAAGGTGTGTTCTTAGCTCCCCCAGTCTTTAACTCTACCTATTAACTGATGTGAAAACTACGAACTTGTCTTAACAAGGATATTAACTGAAGTTACCTAACTAGAGTTTAGAACACATTTTTGTAGTGAAGACCCTACTGTGGATCAGATGGTGTGATCCATGCACTTTAGCAATTAGACTCTTTCCCTGGCTACCCCATGACTTTCACAAATTCCTGCCAGAGGTAAATACACTGCTCTACAGCCAAAATGCTTCTGAAATAAATGTAGTCAAACTTTACTAATTCTGGGTTACTGAGAACAAAAATGATGCTTAAAATTGTTGATTGGCTCTAGTTTTCAAGATATGCTATTGGGTCAGTATATACGACCCTTGACTTGGGAATGGCGGAGGATAAGTGAGTTATAAAGGGAAGGGATCTCAATTTAAACCAGAAATGACTAAAATACATCTTTGACTGGATCTATGAATAAATCTATGACTGGGTTTGGACAGTACTTGCTTTTTAGGCAAAACAATGAATGATGCAATCTGAAGCTGGTATTGCGTCATACATTATATGAATTGCATCATGTTATTCCTAGAAGTCATGGATGATGCAATCATAACAAAGCTTACCTCACGCTGCTGAACAAATTGCCCTATATCAGCTCTAGAAATCATAGAGTGTCGTGCTCTCTTATTTGTCAATGTTTGATTTTGCAAAGGGACACATTTCTGTTTAGCCAAAGTTAGCAGAGATGCCTCGTATTTGTGTGAACAGTGCAGATAACTTCTGCTATGTTTGTGGTGAAGTGACTTTTGCATCACAAAAGCACAGTATAACCACTATGGTTAAGAAAGCCTATCACCTTTATTTTGGCTGCAAAATTGGAGATCAGGACAAGAGGTGGGCCCCACACATATGCCGCAACACTTGTGCAACAAATCTTCGCCAGTGGTTGAACAGGAAAAGGAAATCTATGCCTTTTGCAGTGCCAATGATTTGGAGAGAGCCAACAGATCATACCAGCAATTGTTACTTCTGCATGGTGCCTCCAATTGGGAAAGGTGTGTCAAAGAAGAAAAAGTGGACTGTGCATTATCCAAACATTCCATCAGCTATATGCCCAGTACCCAACAGAGAAGGACTGCCGGTTCCTGATGCACCAGAATCATTCTCACTTGAGGAAGAGGAAGAGGAAGAAACTTCTGGTGGGACCATCAATGTCACAGGACCCACATTTTCTCCCATCCTCCTCCTCTGAACCACACCTCATAACACAAGGTGAACTGAATGTCCCTGTCAGGGATTTGGAACTACCCAAGAGTAAGGCAGAGCTATTGGGCTCCAGACTACAGCAGTGGAATCTCCTGACAGGTGATGTTAGGGTTTCCATGTTCCGTGACCGTCAAAAGGATCTTGTCCCATTCTTCTTCATGGAAGGTGATCTTGTAGCCTGCAACAACATCGATGGTGTGATGGCAGCCCTCAACATCATTCACGATCCAGATGAGTGGAGACTGTTCATTGATTCATCGAAGACGAGTCTTAAAGCTGTTTTACTGCATAATGGCAACGTTTTGCCATCAATTCCAGTTGGTCATGCAGTCCATATGAAGGAAACCTATGACAACATGAAACTACTTTTGAGATGCATAAACTATGACCAACATCAGTGGCAACTTTGTGGTGATTTGAAGGTTGTGCTCTCTTGCTTGGTCTGCAGACTGGATACACAAAGTACTGCTGTTTTCTCTGCGAATGGGATAGTCGTGCAAGAGAGTCCCACTACATCAAGAAAGATTGGCCACTCCGACAGTCATTGGAGCCTGGGAGGAAATGTGTTCAGTATCCACCACTTGTTGAATCAAGGAAGATTTTGTTACCACCCTTACACATCAAGCTGGGTCTGATGAAGAACTTTGTCAAGGCCATTGACAAAACACAAGCAGCTTTCAAGTACCTCCGTGGAAAATTTCCAAGGTTAAGTGAAGCTAAGATAAAGGAAGGTGTCTTTGTTGGTCCTCAGATTCGTGAACTTCTTCGAGATGATGCATTTGACCATGCACTGCGTGGCAAGGAAAAGACATCATCGAAAGCCTTCCAGTCAGTGGCAAAAAAATTCTTGGAAACAACAAGGCAGACAACTACAGGTTGTTGGTGGAAAACCTCCTCAAGGCATACAAAAGCCTTGGTTGCAACATGTCACTAAAGATACATTTTTTGCACTTTCATCTAGATTTTTTTCCACCGAACTGCGGAGCAGTGAGCGACGAGCACGACGAGCGATTTCACCAGGACATTGCAACAATGGAGAAACGCTATCAGGGCAAATGGAGCCCATCAATGCTTGCAGACTATTGCTGGCCAGTGACAAGAAATGCTCCATTTAATGAATACAAGAGACAAGCCAAGAAGCGCCGAGTAGACACTGAATAGGACTAAACTATGTACATAATAGTTTTTTGCCTTTTGTTTCATAATCAACGGTAGCCAATCAGTTGTTTTAATTGTCATATTTGAATTCAGCACATCAAAATACATAATAAATAGCACATTTTATCTCTGAAGCAGACGACTTCTCAAAAATTGTAGACCAGTGATATCAGCATGGAGTGAGGGAGCTGGGTCTAATCTCAATACAGTCCCCAGAAACTCTCCTTTTTAAAGAGTTAATGTGAGCCCCTCTCTTAGTAGATTGATTGGGGGCTGAATTCAGCCTCTTATTTTAATATTGATGGTAGTAAACCCCCAGTTACACTTTTCTGGCATTAATTAAAACCTTGCAAGCTCTGAAATCCCATTTGAAGAATCACTTGTCATCCACCAGTGATTTCCCTTGACCTTTCTAAATGTGTGAATTGTTATACATAGGATCATTCCCTTACTTGTTCCTATATTTTAAGGAATAGCTTCTGATACTTCAGCATAAAAACTATTACTTGACCCAGTCCTGATTTCAATGAAATCCACGGCAATTTTTCCCCACGGATTTCAGTCGGAGCAAGAGAAGTCCCATTGGGTTCATCTGGCATTTATGGAGATTATGATTTAGTAAACTACATCATTCTCTCATTCTTTTTATTCTTCATTTTCATATATCTGTCTCTACTCTGAGATGGCTGTGCTGTACTGAACTTGTGACACATTCTCACAGCTAAACCAGTGATCTGAAATGTGTGGCCCCATGATAACACGTGGCTCTCCAAACATTTATTTTTATGACCCTTACCATTTTTTTTTATTTCTACACATTTTCTATCATTGATCTGATGGCTTCTTGTGTTAGAAAAGGCCACTGAGTTAAAGTTGAAACAAGGTAAAAAAATATAAACATTGCTCTTAGGATCTCATAATAAGAAATTATTTTTAAGAAGGACACCAGAAACTTGAGACCTTCATCCCAAAGCACTCCGGAGTTTGTTCCTATGCTGTATGATTGCTCTCTAACCCACATCTCAGAGTTTTTGGACTATTATACTTCACTTTGAAAAGGTTTTGCTTAATTAAACAGAACACTATTCTATATAATAACAATACTGAATAGCTTTAAACAATTGTACAAAGAATTCTATCATAAAATGAAACCAATTAGACTCCTTCTAGGCCACTAGGAGGTTATATCAAATTTAGCAGCGTTAAATCGAATTAACCCTGCACCTGTCCACACAACGAAACTATTTAGTTTGACATAGAGGTCTCTTTAAATCGATTTCTGTACTCCTCCCTGACGAGGGGAGTAGCACTAAATTCGACATGGCCATGTCGAATTAGGGTAGGTGTGGATGGAATTCGATGCTAATAGCTCCGGGAGCTATCCCGCAGTGCACCACTCTGTTGACGCTCTGGACAGCAGTCCGAGCTCGGATGCTTTGACCAGCCACACAGGAAAAGCCCCGGGAAAACTTGAATTCCTTTACCTGTCTGAATCTCATTTCCTGTTTGGACATCGTGGCGAGCTCAGCAGCACTGGCAACGATGCAGAGCTCTCCAGCAGAGGTGACCATGCAATCGCAGAATAGAAAGAGGGCCCCAGCATGGACTGATCGGGAAGTCTTGGATCTGATTGCTGTGTGGGGCAATGAGTCCATGCTTTCGGAGCTGCGATCGAAAAAACGGAATGCGAAGATCTATGAGAAGATCTCCAAAGCCATGACGGAGAGAGGATACAGCCAGGATGCAACGCAGTGCCGCGTGAAAATCAAGGAGCCGAGACAAGGGTACCAGAAGACCAAAGAGTCAAATGGACGCTCCAGATCCCAGCCCCAGACATGCCGTTTCTACGAGGCACTGCATTCCATTCTAGGTGCGGCCACCGCCACTATCCCGCCTCTGACCGTGGACTCATACGATGGGGTATTGTCGACGGCCGCTTCCTCGGAGATGTTCGCGGACGGGGAAGATGAGGAAGGAGATGAGGAGGACAAGGCAGTTGACAGCGCATACAACGCTGATTTCCCCGACAGCCAGGATCTCTTCAGCACCCTCACGGAGATCCCTTACCAACCCTCCCAAGGCGTTAACCCTGACCCTGAATCAGGGGAAAGATTAGTCGGTAAGTGTTTTAAACATGTATACGTTTATTTTGATCAGAACAGGAATGGAATATTAACAATGGGTTTTTCATGATTACTTTGCCCTAGGTGCTTTACTTTTTAGTCCTTGCCAGTGCAGCTACTGGAAAATTGTGTCAATATGTCCGGGGATAGAGCAGAAATCCTCCTGGGACATCTCCACGAAGCTCTCCTGGAGGTAATTTGAAAGCCTTTGCATTAGGTTCCTGGGGAGAGCGGCCTTATTGCGTCCTCCATGGTAGGAAACTATTCCGCGCCAGGCTAGCAGCAAGTACTCCGGGATCAGTGCCTCGCACAGCATGGCCGCATACGGCCCTGGTTTTTGCTGGCATTCACGCAGCATGCGGTCTTTCTCTGTGTCCGAGATCCTCATCAGAGTGATATCACTCATGATGACCTGCTTTAAATTAGGGGAATGTTAGTATTGGGACTGATTGCCTGTTCCTTTACATAACTGTAACCGGCGGTTTAGAGCCACGCGGTGGAGGCGGGACAGGGGCAGCATACAGAGATCTTTCCGGGGACAGCCGTGAGGAGGGTGGGACAGGGGCAGAGTTCATGCTGGCCGGATTGCCGGCAGCAGGAACTGGCCAACGCTAGGAGCATTGCTTTGAACGTGAAAGGAGGGTACTGCTATAAATTAAGCTTTCAGCAGCCAAAAGTCTACGGCTTACCATGTCCGCCTGCTAGCCGAATTCCGCTGTCCTGCCCTGCTTGTGTGATCTGTACTCCAAGACCCCAGGCACTGAATGCAAAGGCCGAAAATTCGACCTTGTCCTGAGTGCGCATGTGATAGGTGCTGTGCATGGTCTTGTTCACAGAGAAAGACTATGTTCATTGTTCACAAAAATGTATCTTTGTGAGGAATTCACTCCCTTTTTCCCATCCCACAGCTGCGAGTGTTTCCCAACCTACCCCGGCATCCCCCTCCCAGAGGCTGGCGCAGATTAGGCATCGAAAGAGAAGGACACGGGACGAGATGTTCTCCGAACTTATGGGCTGCTCCCGAGCCGAGGCGGCACAGCAGACCCAGTAGAGGGAGAACATGTCGCAATATCAGAGATCACACAGCGAACGGGAGGACAGGTGGCGGCAGGAAGACCAGCAGGCGACTCAAACGCTCCTTGGACTAATGAGGGAGCAAACCTACACGCTCCGGCGCCTTGTAGATGTTCTGCAGGACCGGAGGCAGGAGGACAGAGCCCTGCTGCAGTCTATCTCTAACCGCCCTCCCCCGCCACAAAGTCCCAAGAAGAAGGGGTGGCAGGGGCCGTGAAAACAGTCACTCCACCCCTGCAGACTGCTCAAGTACCAGACGGCTCTCATTCCCAAAGTTTTGATAAGTCCTTTCCTTCACTCAAAAAGCACCTCATCCAAGCCCCCGTCCTAGTGTCATCCCCTAAATGTGTAGTTGTTAATAAAAAATATGTTTCTGTTCATTACTGTTTCCGTCAGGTTCTTTTAGAGGAGAGTGTGTTCGAAGGGAGGAAAGGGGGTTGGTAATTGGAGAGGACAGTCACCTTTACCAGGGTACAGACACGGGGGCAGGTTCAGCAGCAGGTCACACACATATTGCAGTCACTAGGCACCTTGGTCAGTCTGGGAGGTGGTTTTCATGTTCTGTGTGGGGGGGCTATGTGAGTTTGTGGCAGGGGAGGGCGGTTACAGATCTTATGCAGCGTCCTTAGCCTGGATGACAGAGCCATGCAGCAGGGGATCTGTAACCGTACTCCCCCGCCACAAAGTCACATAACCCCCACACACAGAGTCCCGAAAAGGAGGGGTGGCAGGCTCCATTGAAAACCAGTCCACCACTGCGGACCACTCTAGGAGCAGGAGCCTGTCATTCCTCGAGTTTAGAAGCGTCCTTTCCACCACTACATCCGCTCCCCACCACACTCTGCGTCCCAGTTTCAACCCTTTACCATGAAACCCTTAATAAAGAAAACGGTGTTAATGAACAAAGTTCCATTTATTTTATTTTTAAAGGTGTGTTGGAAGGGGGGCAACGGGTGAAGGGGGTATGTAATTGGAGAGGACAGTCAACATTAAGTGGGTAAAGAAACGGGGGCAGGTTCAGCTTCTCTTTAAACAAACTTAATAGTCACAGGTTACCCTGCTCACTGTGGAACCTAGCTTTCAAAGCCTCCCGGATGCACAGCGCGTCCCGCTGGGCTCTTCTAATCGCCCGGCTGTCTGGCTGGGCGTAATCAGCAGCCAGGCGATGTGCCTCAACCTCCCACCCCGCCATAAACATCTCCCCCTTGCTCTCACAGAGACTGTGGAGCATACAGCAAACTGCAATAACAATGGGAATATTGGTTTCACTGAGATCAGAGCGAGTCAGTAAGCTTCTCCATCTCCCCTTGAGACTTCCAAAAGCACACTCCACCACCATTCTGCACTTGCTCAGACGGTAGTTGAAGAGCTCTTTTTCAGTGTCCAGGACGCCTGTATAGGGATTCATGAGCCAGGGCATTAGCGGGTAGGCTGGGTCCCCGAGGATCACTGTAGGCATCTCCACATCCCCAACAGTTGTTTTGTGGTCCAGGAAGTAAATACCTTCCTGCAGCCGTCTAAACAGACCAGAGTTCCTGAAAACACGAGCCTCATGAACCTTGCCTGGCCATCCGACATTGATGTTTGTAAAACGTCCCCTATGGTCCACCAGTGCTTGCAGCACCATTGAAAAATAGCCCTTTCTGTTAATGTACTGGCTGGCCTGGTGCTCCGGTCCCAGGATAGGGATGTGAGTTCCATCTATAGCCCTACCGCAGTTTGGGAATCCCATCGCGGCAAAGCCATCTATGATGACCTGCACATTTCCCAGGGTCACTACCTTTGAGAGCAGTAGTTCAACGATTGCATTGGCTACTTGCATCACAGCAACCCCCACGGTAGATTTGCCCATGCCAAAGTGGTTCGCAACTGACTGGTAACTGTCTGGCGTCGCAAGCTTCCAGAGGGCTATGGCCACTCGCTTCTGTACAGTCAGGGCTGCTTGCATCCGGGTGTCCTTGCGCTTCAGGGCAAGGGACAGCAACTCACAAAGTTCCAGGAAAGTTCCCTTACGTATGCGAAAGTTTCGCAGCCACTGTGATTCATCCCAGACCTGCAGCACTATGCGGTCCCACCAGTCCGTGCTTGTTTCCCAGGCCCAGAATCGCCGTTCCACAGCTGACCGTGCTGCCGTAGCCTCCTCGCCCGATTTCTCAGCATCTGCCTCTGAAAAAGGTGGATGATAAGGTGCGAGGTGTTGACAACGGCCATAACTGCAGCAATGGTCGCAGCGGGCTCCATGCTCGCCGTGCTGTGGCGTCCGCGCTGTCACTCACCAGAGAAGTGCGCGAACTGATTGCCCGCCGGCGCTTTCAGGGAGGGAGGGCGTGAGTGACGGTTGAATGACGACAGTTACCCAAAACCACCCTCGACACGTTTTTTTCCCCAGCAGGCATTGGGGGCTCGACCCAGAATTCCAATGGGCAGCAGGGACTGCGGGAACTGTGGGATAGCTGCCCACAGTGCAGCGCTTCCAATGTCGACGCTTGCCCCGTTAGTGTGGACTCACAAAGTCGAATTACTGTTCTTAATATGGATACACACGTTCAACTTTGTAATATCGGTTCCACTAATTTGATTTAAGTAAAATCGAGCTACTCTCGTAGTGTAGACGTATCCTTAGACTTCCTTTCACTTCTTTAGATTCAGACTCACTTGCTAAATTATCACTTACATCTCTCCCCTTACACATCACCTTGGAATTTTCCCCACTGATTTTGAGTAACTCTCATGACTAGAGGGCCAGAAGAGACGAGCACAGTAAAAAAAAAAACAAATACCAGGCAGATATAAATTAATTAGCTGTTTCCAAATTTTAATTTACACCTTTGGTTTTCTGGGTATGCACATTCAATTGCCTTACACCTTAAGTGTATGTAGATTGGTTTTAAGGACTCAAACATAATGTAAAGGAGTCCGCATTAGTGGAAGGTAACCTAATGTACACCACTTCATGGCGATTTGTTTTGCTGAGTACTATGTTTTTACAAAATCATGGCCTGTACAACTTTGGAATTTTTTTCAGCCAGTCAGATTGTTATCTGAGTCCAAGCCATGTTAGAAACAGCTATTGTAATGTACATGCATATAACCTGTTAATGACGCAAAGCAAACATATCAGTCAGAGTTATTTCTTATATACTTGTCCTCTTAATATACATGCAAGCAAAAACAAAGAAATAATTCTTGTAAAATTTATAGTGGAATCTGTAGCAAAATTCCTCAAGCTGGTATATCTGCTTTTATAGGCTATACCAGAAAACACGTAACATTACAGTTTCAGAAGTTAATTCTGCCATCAATGCATATATATCTCCTGTAAATGTTTATGGGAGATACACACATGCATCACTGGGAAATGAGACCTCCCTTACCACAGAAATCTTAGAGCTTTTATATCATTTTATATAATTTGTAATTCTGATTTTATACCTTTCTTATTCAGTTCCTTTTATCCTTCAGTACAATGCTTAAGAACTACTAAGACATATTTACTTTATTTTATTCATATCAGCTTGTATCTTCCCTAATTTGAAAGGGACACAATCATCTTGAAACCTAAAAAGTTACTACTGGAGTACAAATTAATTAAATAAATAAATAAATAAAAATAATAATAATTAATACCAACAAATTAAAAAGTAGTTCAAAATAAATTTAAGTGTTACGCCTACTCCTGAGTTTCCCTGCCAATTTTTGTGGTTTTATAATTACATTTTCTGATTTATAAAAATGTTTCTTTTCTCTCTGTAACCATTAAAAGCCCACAAAAACAACAAGTGAACCTGACAAAGCCCCTGGTACTGCTAACACTTATGCACATGGTTAAGTCATACCTGAGGCATGACTAACTCAAAAGGAGCATATTGGTACTTCTCTGCCTGTTACCCACAACCATCCCTCCATCCTCTTCCTGATTGTCCTAAAAGCACACATTTGGTCCAAACTCACCCCTTCCCCACAAATCCCACTCAGCCCAAGCAGCAGCACAGGATACAGGAAAGCTTTAAGAACTTTATTTTGATTAACACAGACTTTGGAAAAGGTGCAATCCCACGGGGTTCCATCTATAAAACAAGTTTAAAAAAAAAGGCAAATGACAAACTGTACAAACGAATGGCTTCACTTCACTGCCACAGTTATCGCAGGTTGGTACTCTCGAGCTGCTCCATCCATGCTAGCTGGAGTGAGAGCAGAATGAGAGTGACCACCACACTGCACAACGTTAGAGCTATACAGGGTGTTTGGATTAACAGCTGATGAGGCGCTGTGATTCAAGATGCTGCACTCCCAGTGCGTTACTGGATCAAGCTTCAGCAGCACTAGAGCTAACCCCACCCCCCTACCTCAATAGGCTAGCTAGCTTGAGCTGAAAGCACCACTTAATTTGAACTAGAGATTTGTGTGTGTGCATGGGAGCTGGGTTAGAGGCAAAACTTGAGTTATGGCTTAAACTAATTGCAGTGAAGACAACAGACACACACAAATCCCAAAAGGGGCCAAGGAAAACACCCACCAACCACTGGGGGCTATCCAAAGGGTCCAACCCCAGCTGAAAGAGCATCCCCTTCTGTCCTAAGCACTGAGACAGAGAACATTGTACAGGGATGTCATTGAGAAGACACAGCATAGGGCCACCCATCTCCCAAGGAAATTCACTTACATCTCCATGCTCCTCAAACAGCTACCAGCCTTCCCTTTTTCCTCTGAAGTGCAAAGCAGCTCTGGGAGCTCCAGTGGAATAGTAGGTGGAAGACACACAAGGCAAAGGTGCTGGGTAGCTCAATCGAGGGGTTTCCCTGATGAAGCTACATCATTCTCACTGCCAAGGATGGTACCTAGAAGAGGAAAATGTTAGTTCATCATTGGTACCCAACACTGATAAGTAAAACAGAGACAGGGATGACAAACAGATCATCTTGTTTTTAATTAAAATATACATGAAAGAATCACATAAGCTTACCTGCTAGAGCACAATCCCCCAAAGGTGTCACAGTGGATCCCTGGGTGACATGTGAAGATAGGGGTAGGGAGTCAGGTGGCCCCTGACACATTCCCAGCTGGCCACCATGATGATCTTGTGTGTGAGGGCATAGGCACTGTTTCGGATGGCACACATCCAGATTGATGCTGGATTGAACCATTTCAGATAATGAGAAGATAAACATGTGAACAGGAGCACATAAGTCTACACACCCACCAGAACCAGGGAGAAATGCAGGGCAGTGATAGAAAGGGTCAGCAAGCCACAGGCTGAGATGGGTGTGCAGGGTGCTTGGAGTGATAGTGCAGCATGAAGTGATGGATAGGAAGGAGCAGGTTCCTGCAGAAGCTTCAGGGCTAGGTCCAACACCTCCCCTCTGTGGTGACCTGCAATATTTAACAGAAACACAGTTTGGAAGCCCAGTTAAACAATGTTGCAGTCAAAAAGCTCCAGCTGTTTATGAAATTTATGAAATATTAAAGTACCTTGTGCAATTCACGTGTTCCCTTTTTATGGATCGCTCTTTCACGGTCGTGATGAATTCTTTCAGAAAGCCAAAACTGATAAGCGTTCAGGGTCTTCACATCCTTATGTATCTTTATCCTCTGCTGCTAAAATGGCGTACTTTCATGCTCCTTGATTATTTTGATTACCCTTGCCCTAGTGAACAGCAGATAAGTAATACTTCCTAATCAATATAATCTCAACTGCTCAGGCTCCAGGATCTTTACCTCCTTTCTACCAGTTATAGAAGGTTATAGCAAAGAAGCAGTCCTCATGAAGATTTGTCAAGATTCCGGAATCACAAGAAGGGCTATTTTCCCTTCTCACCTCACCCTAGTGCCTAGTCAGAACCCGCTTCAAACTGGACATCACCAGCATCAAGAGTGGACTCAAGCAGCACAAGCAGCAGAGGTTTAAGTGCCAAGCTAAAATTTCCCTGCAAAGTGCTGGGTAGTCCATGATGGACATCGTTGACCCAAGTGAACTTGGAGCAACAGATGTAGAAGCCAGGTTACATAGGCCATAACCTCACAAAAGTATCATGCACTGAAAATTAAAATCCTTCAACCAGGGGATAGCATTATTTGTCTGTCTTTCCTGTTTTCCTAGTATACCGCACAATACTCATGCTATAGAATCAACAGTGATGTCTTTCTGTTATTGTGTGCTTTCTTTGATCTTAATGGACTGTACCCATTCATGTTGTCCATTTTGATGACATGAACCAAGTCAGAGTTATGCCTCTCCAGGAAAGTAAACCAGGGGGGGAAATGAATGGGAGGGAAACTGAATGGAAATAGGAGTAGCAAAAGGGAAAGTGAGGGTTAAAACACTAGTAGTGAAAAGGAGAAATAATCGAAAGGGGGAAATACAAAAGATGCACTCTTGTAAAAATCATTTCCAAATTGATTACTTCTTTCCCACCAAAATAAAGGGAGAGACCCAGGGAATAATTCACTTCTTTCACCTCACCTCTTCCAATCTACTAAGTAAGGGGACAAGGCTGTACTTCACTTGCAAGACTTCTTGATGAAGATTATATTGGAGAGCCACAGAGAACATTCAACCCAACATTTCTATAGTATTTGTGGATGTTCTACCGCAGAGATTTCTATGAATGGTGACTGTGTTGAAGAAGTCAGTGCCTCTGGGTACTTACAAGTACCGTGCTGCCTGCCTCATCATGCTTTCTTGAAAGTTCTTAATGAACATTATTCAGTCCTGCTGTGGGTAGGAGGGAGGGAGCAATTTTTCCACAGTAAGCACAGTGGGTATGAAGAAGTGTCAAACCAGCAGCAAATTATTTGACTGCTTTTAGCTTTTGCTCAAGAAAATCTGAGCAACATCTTCCCTTGTTTAAAAAGAGAGCTACATTAGTCAGTAACAAAATATTATTTTATTTATAAATACCTAAAATATTATTTTAAAATAAACCTACAAACATTTCATCATAAAAATGAGACGCAGCAGTGGTTTCTTTCCTCTGTTCATGGCTGGCTCTTGCTATTATACATAAAAAAGACAACTTTCCATGACTGATGGCTCCTTAAATAAAAATACTGTTTTGGAGGACTGTAAAGTGTGTAGGAAGTAGCCAGTTACCAAGCTATTCATCAGAGAGTAGTCTGAGGGCCAGCTCTTCAATCTCTAACATCTGCAAAGTAAAGATGGCAGTTCATTAGCTGCAAATAATATTAAGACTAAATACAATTACCAGGAATAGTAATTATTATTAAATCTCTCTCAGTTTGCCATCAGATAATATTCAATCTTCCAAAACCAGGTCTCACACCTCCCCTTCCCCCCCACCCCAGTATCTCTCTAGCTGATAGCAGAGAGTGGGGAAATAGCTGTTCTGAACCATGTGAACTGGTTGAACTTCAGAACGTGCCCTGCAGAAATCAACCTCCTAAGTGTGTGTGTGTAGGGGTGGGGGGAAACAAATATAAAAGAATCAGGGGATGAGGATTCTAATACAAATGCAAGGCCCAATTCTAAAGTCTTTCCTCAGGAACAACCCCCATTAGAACCAATGGGAGCTGCCTGAAGGGTACAGACTTGGGTTGCCAGCATGCACAGCTTAATGAGTTGTGGACTACACAGATGGAAACAGCTAGGAGTTTCAGAATTTCCTTACCTCTGTTGCTGCTGCTGCCTTCAATATCTTTCACCCTTATCCAAGCTAATGCCCAGCTGCTAAATCCAGATGTAGTTAGACAGAGCCCAGGCATCCCCTGAAGTTGCCATT
Organism: Trachemys scripta elegans; assembly: GCF_013100865.1. Lineage (NCBI taxonomy): Eukaryota > Metazoa > Chordata > Testudines > Emydidae > Trachemys > Trachemys scripta. The sequence goes on from NC_048299.1 coordinate 210,044,135, forward strand.
GCTTCTGCTTCAGCATCAGGGAGTACCTTACTCTTAAGGTAAATGTGAATGAGTTCACAGAACAAACAGTTGGATCAGTGAGCAATGCACAAGCAGCCTGGAATCAATAGCACCACTAAATGATGTCTGACCAAATGAAAATGTGATTTGAGAAAGATCACTCCAAAGACACTCTCTGCCAGGTAAGCACTGCATTAGGATGGAAGGACTTTATCCACAGATTGGATCAAATTCTGCTTTCTATTACACTTGTATAAATCTGAGGCAACTTCATTGACTTAATAGGATTACTGTGGATTTACATCACTGTAACAGATGCCATGCAAACAAATTATCTCATTGTCAAGAGTTTTCACTGAACTTGAGTTCCAGATACACTCAGTGTACCTCTATGTGGGAGGAATTCGACATTCAATTGATGTCATCACAGACAAAGCGGTTTGATGTACGTAACTGGTTTTGCTAGAACATCTACATGCTTCTGATAAACACTGCACTAGCTGTTTAGCGCCTATATGTCAAGTTGCTTAGTTTCTTTTAGTAACCCTTTTCTACCCAAGCATTTAGTTCCAGGCAGCCCCTGAAACTAAAAGTCTCAATCACAGAGCCTCGTAAAATATATTTCTTTCTCAAGGGAAAGATTCAGTCTACCACTTTCCACATGGAACAAGGTAACCTTGAATGTCTTGGTCCCAGGCAGCATCTGAGTAGCCTTCATTACTCCACTAAGTTTGATTCCCCCAATCAGGGAAGAGTGACAAATTTCTCTCTCTCTCTCTCTCTCTCTCACACACACACACACACACTCTCTTTCAGAGAAGCTTTGTTCTTAGAGCTATACAATCTACTCCAAAACAATGGACAATAGTCTGACTTCTGGAGCTAGTTCAGCAGCCCCTCTCATTTCCTAGAAGTAGAGGAGAGTAAAGCTAACGGTGATAAATAGTACAAGAATATATAAAGGGCTAACTCTCCACAGTATGAGGGCCTCGGAGAAGCTACTACAAATGAAACAAGAGCTGAAAGGGAAAGAGATGAAGGGCTAGATTGTCCCTTTGTGGGTGAGCTGGAATGGAGGAGGAAGGTGCAAGGAACCTTCCCTCCCCTTCCCTGTTCACCTTGTTCAAGAACCAGGGAGAGCAGAGAGAAACTGTCTCCAAATTCAATTAGACTCCAAAGAGGCTGCAGCCAGGGACACTGGGACAACATGATCCACCATCCAAAAAGGTGTTTAAGCCTTTATATTCCCCACCCTGCACATGCCAAGGATCTGAGAGTGCTCTTCTTAGGGTAGTGCAGCTTTCAATCAGACAATCCCCACCCAAGGCTTTGTGCAATGTATGCATTCTGCCCCAAGGAATGAATTCCTCCTTTATGTCACTTATTCTAACATTTGTATCTTAGAATCTCAAAATATGTCTATTCATTTAAGCAAAGACAACGAATGTGGAATTAATCTGATTGCAATTATTGGGCATTTGAAGGAATTCAGCACACTTCTCTCTGTGCTGCGTGGAGCAGCACAATCCAGAAGGATGTTTAAGGCTGGTGCAGTCCCAGCATGACCCTTTTATGTCCTATGGCATTAGAAGGTGAGTGTCATGCTGGAACAGCACCATGCCTCACCATAACCTTTTTGCATGTTGAAAAGTCCAACATCAGACTGAACGTTACCTTTTACCATACTTTTTCTTTACTCCCTAGCAGTTTAAAGCCAATACAGTAACCCAGCAGAATTTCATTCTGAACATCCTACTAGCCTTATAATTAAGCAATAAAACAAGAATGTCAAACACCCGTCCACAGGTTCTTAAGATATTTACAACCAACATTCAACAGGCATGAACATAATTCTTAGAGGCATTTCCTAGCAGCCTGCAGAGCTGAAGTCAAAGTAACACTTCAGGGTAAAAAATCCCCAGCTTCCTGCCATGTCCTGCTGAGATGGTGAGCTCTACCTGCAAGAGAGACACTCAGAGAAACACATTTTCTAGAAGAGGAGCCCAAGCCAAAACCCATGTCTGAAAAGCTTGGATCCTGATGCAAATTCACAATTCACATCTTGGCACATTTTCAGCTTCATCTGGTCAGATTGTTGCACAAAGACGGAAAAGTACTTTCTTTGCACAAAAACAGACAACTGTATACAAGTGCTAAAGGCCTTGTTAAAGGAGCAGGAGCCTTTGATATTACCCTGGCCCATACAATGGTGCTCCAGTCTTAGTTGGAGCCTCTGTGTGCTATTGTAATTCAAACTATAGATGATGATGAAGGAAAAGAAACAGAAAAATAAAAAAAAAAACACTTTCAGCAGCTCATCAAAGAGAAAAATATATTCATGCTCAGAGCTCCCACACTTATCCAGTCTATCTTCTACGCACTATCGAACCTCTATTCAGGAAGATATCAGATTATCATATCCATGTCTCTGACTCTTCTTGAAACAGTTCTTTTCCAGATGTTTTTTCAAGTAACTGTTTTTTTCAAGTAACTGCAACTCCACAAAGGAGTGCAGCCTATATATAAAAAACACCATCATCTCATAAAGAGACCATTTGCTCTAGGAAAGCCCCCACATTCCCGAATCTTCACCAAGCAAGCATATAAACAAAAAATACAGATGGAGGCATCTAGTTAAACAGTGTCTCCTCCTATCTCAGAGACATAATGCCAGTTGTGATGAGGTTCCCACCAGACATTAAGTCTGATTTTTGATATTGAGCTAGGATGTTATCATAACTTAAAAAAAAACTAAACCCAGGACCCATGCAGCTCAGTGACTCCTCTCTTCCTATACCCCACCATGATAGCCATGCTCAATGGGGATGCTAATGCCAACAGAATCCAAGTTTGAACCTGAGAGGGCTGGGGGGAAAGACATTCATGGTAGAGGGCCCATGACTGTGGAACCAGCTACCACGTATCGTAGATCGTGCTGAGCATGACTCTTACCATATGTAGGGCCTGATCCAGCATCCACAGGAGTCCAGGGAAGCACTTCCACTGACTTTAATGGGCATAGGGCCCTGAGCATGATGCAGCACCCATTTATTCATCAGGCACTTCTCAATTAATAATGTCATTAATCACCATTACAATGGATACTGGAAAGCCAGCTGCCAAGATATGACCACGATAAGACAACAGCTTTAAAGATGTAACTGGAGACAAGTTCTTCCTTTTAGAGATGTTATGATAAAGCTCAATATTTTTGTAGTGCAAGAAGAAATGACAATGATGTGCACATTAGAAAGATATAATGTAATTAAAGTGAAAAGTCATAGGATGCAGTGTTCCTTGTTTATTGCTCAGCCCCTCATTTTTTATGAAAGGAAAAAAAATCTTATGTACTTGTCCGCCAAGTTTAACTGTCTAAACATATGAGCTAATTATAATGCATTTCACAATATTGGCCAGATGATCTAATCTATGATAAATATAATCAATCATCTCTAACTCCTCTGACTAAGAGTGACAAAACTATATAACTGTGATTTCTGATATTCTAATTCAAAGAAATATTTTTCCATATAGTGTCAATTTAATCTCATCATCATAGTGCAGATGAGAAAAAACCGTAATAAAAAAGAGAAATGGTTTACTATATTTCAATAAATGATGTGGTAAAGATAAAGATTCATACACCCAAAGGTTCTTCTGAAAAGGAGCTTACAGTCTAACAGAAGACAACAATACAACATTCATCATGATTAATCAGGAATCTAGGTGCTCCAGATAAAACCTCAATCCTGCAAGGGTTTACACATGGCCTTAACTGCATAATTACCTTATGCACACATTTAACTGTTTGAATTACATCCCTATCACTATTTTATATGTTGAAAACCAGGTATTTTCCCATTGTCTTTTAATATAACTTTTCTCAAGTCTCATCTCCCACATGGCTCTTAAATGCATTAAAGGGAACATTATTAAAACGGATAAGAAATTTATAAAAATTTGATGCTTGGTGAACATTAAACCTGATTTTTCTTATACATAGCTAGGAAACAGTCAGGGGGGTTCTGAATGGAATCACATTTTTTCAGCAATGCTCATAATTGTAAATGATGCCATTGCTCAGGTCTGATTAAAGCTAATCTTTTTATATGTTGGGAAGGGCCAGAGCCAGAGTCTCAGCTGCAGTCTAGTACCTTCGTGCCACTCTTCCTACGTGGGGCTTGCACAGGCATAGGGGAATCCCCAGATGATTTCTGTTTCACCCCCACATGCAGGGTGCATTTGGGCACTAGGAGGATGGCCAGGGCATTACTGCACTCTGGCTATTTTTTGTTAGTGGATGGTCCCTGTGGGGGATAGCCAGCCACATAGATTAGAGCAGGGATCGGCAACCTTTGGCACGCAGATCGCCAGGGTAAGCCCCCTGGCGGGCCGGGCCGGTTTGTTTACCTGCCGTGTCCACAGGTTTGGCTGATTGCAGCTCTCACTGGCCGCGGTTCGCTGCTCCAGTCCAATGGGGGCGGTGGGAAGCGGCGGCCAGCACATCCCTCAGCCTGCGCCGCTTTCTGCAGCCCCCATTGGCTTGGAACAGCGAACCACGGCCAGTGGGAGCCGCAATCGGCCGAACCTGCGGATGCAGCAGGTAAACATACCAGCCCGGCCCGCCAGCGGGCTAACTCTGGCGAGCTGCGTGCCAAAGGTTGCCAATCCCTGGATTAGAGCAACCCCCAAGGAAGACAAGGATGTTGCAGAAAAGTTAAATGAATTCTTTGCATCAGTATACACTGCAGAGGATATGAGTTAGATTCCCACACCCAAGCCTTTCTTTTTAGGTAACAAATTTGAGGAACTGTACTGATTGAGGTGGCAGTGGAGGAAGTTTTAGAGCAAATTGATAAATTAAAAAGTAATAAGTCACCAGAACCAGATGGTATTCACACAAGAGTTCTGAAGGGACTCAAATATGATATTGCAGAACTACTAACTACTGTATGTAACCGATCATTTAAATCAGCCTCTGTACCAGTTAAAAGACAGTTACCTTTTCCATAACTGGTGTTCTTCGAGATGTGTTGCTCATGTCTATTCCACAGTAGGTGTGCGTGCTCGCCACATGCACCAGTGCTGGAAGTATTTCCCCTAGCAGTACCAATAGGGGAGTGCCCCAGCAACCCCTGGAGTGGCACCTCCATAGAGCAATGTAAGGGGCGCTGCACGCTCCCCCCACCCTCAGTTCCTTCTTGCCAGACAACTCCAACAGAGGGGAAGGAGGGCGGGATGTGGAATAGATATGAGCAACACATCTCGAAGAACACCAGTTACGAAAAGGTAACTGTCTTTTCTTCTTCAAGTGATTGCTCATGTGTATTCACAGTAGGTGAATCCAAGCTATACCTGTTGGAGGTGGGTAGGAGTTCACAAATTCTCAGGACAGAGCACAGCCTTGCCGAACCCGGTGTCCTACCTGGTATGGGAGATGATCGCATAATACGAGATGAAAGTGTGAACTGAAGACCACATAGCAGCCCTACAAATGTCCTGGATGGGGACATGGGCCAAAAAGGCAGCCGACGAGGCTTGCACTCAAGTCGAGTGCGCCTTCACAATTGGTGGTGAACGGATTCCCATCAGGCCATAACAGATACGGATGCACGAGGTGATCCAGTTGGAGAGCCTCTGAGTGGAGATCGGCCCACCTTTCATGCGCTTAGCCGAGGCGATGAACAGTTGCGAGGACTTTCTGAACGGTTTAGTCCATTCCAGGTAGAAAGCCAGAGCCTGTCTCACATCCACCGTGTGGAGACGGTGCTCCTCGCTGGATGCATGGGGCTTGGGGCAGAGGACCGGCAGTAAATGTCCTGATAAGCGGAGACCACCTTCGGGAAGGGTGTGGGCAGAGCTGGACCTTATCCTTATGAAACATGGTGTACGGAGGCTCGGAGGTCAGGGACCTGAGTTCTGAGACCCACCTAGCCGACGTGATCACAACCAGGAAGGCCACCTTCCACGAGAGGTGTGGCCAGGAGCACGTGGCTAGCGGCTCAAACGGGGGCCCCATGAGACGCGCCAACACCAGGTTTAGGTCCTACTGCAGGATAGGGGGCCTAACATACAGGAAGAGGCGATCCAAGCCCTTAAGGAATCGGCCAATCATAGCATGGGAGAATACCGTGTGGCCCTGCACCGGTGGATGGAAGGCCGATATGGCGCCAGGTGCACCTTGACTGACTGACTGGGCTCTAAGGTGAAGGAGGTAGTCCAGAATAAGCTGGATCGGGGCAGCCACTGGGGAAACGCCCCACTCGTCTGCCCATCTGGAAAACCAAGACCACTTTGCCAAGTAGGTTCGGTGCATGGAGGGCTGCCTGCTTTCTAGGAGAACACGCTGAACCCCCTCCTAGCACGTTCTTTCCTTCCTACCTAACCATTGAGCAGCCATGCCATGAGGTGGAGTGCTGCTAGGTTGGGGTGGAGGAGGCGGCCCTGGTCCTGGGAGAGCAGGTTTGGGTGGGACGGCAACGGCCATGGCGGGGCGACCGCCAGGCCGTGAGAGTCCCGTACCAATGCTGCCTGGGCCATGCCGGGGCAATCAGAAGGACCCGGGGCTTGTTCGACTTTATCTTTTCCAGGACCTTGACAATCAGCGGGAACGGGGAAAAGGCATAAAGAAACTGGCTTGACCAGGATAGGAGGAAGTCATTGGAGGTAGCACCCTGTCCCAGTCCCACCCAGAGCAGAACCAGGGACAGAACGGGGGACAGTTCTGCTGAGTCGTGAACAGGTCCACCTGGGGAGTTCCCCACACTTGGAAAAGTCTGTGCACCACCTCTGGGTGGAGAGACCACTCATACTGAGACGAGAAGTCCCTGCTCAAGCGATCCGCCCGCGTGTTCCGGGCGCCTGGCAGATGGAAGGCCTGTAGGCAGATGTCATGGACTATACAAAAGTCCCACAGCCTGAGGGCTTCATGGCAGAGGATCAGGCCCCGCCTTGCCTGTTGATACAGAACATCGAGGCCGTGTTGTCCGTGAAGACCCTGACAACCCGGCCCTCCAGATGTGAGCGGAATGCCATGCACGCCAGCCATACCACCCTGAGCTCCTTGACGTTTATGTGGAGGGTCAAATCCTGAGCCAACCACAGACCTTGGGTCTGAACATTCCCCACATGGGCCGCCCATCCCAGGTCCAACGCATCGGACACTAGTTCCAGTGACGGGGCCCTGCCCCTGAACGAGACCCCTTGGAGCATGTTTCTCGGGGACGACCACCACCATAGGGACGTGTTCACTGGCTTGGGCACTGTGAGGACTTTGTCCATCCTGTCCCTGGCCTGGGAGAACTCCGAGGCCAATCAGAGCTGGAGGGGCCTCATCCTAAGTGTGACAGACCACATACGTGCATGCCGACATGTGACCTAAGAGGTGGAGGCACACTCTGGCTGTTGTAACCGTGTCAATGAGCCCCTTCAGGGTCTCGAACTTGTCCAGTGGGAGGGAGGCTTTGGCTGACAAGGCATTCAGGACTGCCCCTTAAACTCTATGCGTTGTACTGGGACTAACATGGACTTGATGTTGTTTACCAACAGGCCCAAAGCGGTGCACGTGGACAGGACAGAAGGAGCGCCACGTGATCCCACACCTGTGACCGGGAGCTGCCTTTGACCAGTGGTCCAAATAGGGGAAGATCTGGACCCCCCGGTGCCTGAGGTAAGCCACCACCACTGACATACATTTTGTGAATACCCTGGGGGCAGTGGACAACCCAAATGGGAGAACCATAAATTGGTAGTGTTCCTGCCCCACTGTGAAACGTCTGTGCCCCTCGAATGTGGAAATACGTGTCCTGCAGATCGAGGGTGGCGTACCAGTCCCCGGGATCCAGGAAGGGGATGATGGAGGCCAGGGAGACCATGCAGAACTTGAGCTTCACCATGTAATGGTTCAGGCCTCACAGGTTCAAGATGGGCCTGAGCCCCGCTTTGACCTTCGGGATAAGGAAATAGTGGGACTAGTACCCTTTGCCTTTGAACTCCCCCGGTATTGCTTCCACCGCTCCTAGGCCCAGGAGCCGCCCCACCTCCTGCTCGAGCAGAGCCTCGTGCGCGGGGTCCCCCAGGAGGGATGGGGGTGGGAGGTGGTTGGGTGGGGCGGAAGTAAACTGGAGGGTGTAGCCCCAGGAGATGGTGTTGAGGACCTATCAGTCCAAGGTCAGCCGTGACCACTCCGGGAGGAAAGCGCACAACCGATTGGAGAAGGGAAGCTTTATTGAGGGTAGATCCCTGATGAGAACTGGCAGGGCATCCCCGGGCATCCCATCAAAACTGCCTTTTACCCTCTTGCTTTCCCTTGGAGGACCCAGGCTGGGGGGCAAGCCAAGACTGCCTCTGTGGGCGCCTCTTAATAGTCCCGCGACTTCTTATAAGCAGTCTCGTATTCTGACTGGGTGGCCTGAGAGGGAGTCTGCTGCGGCTTGAATTTAGGTTTAGCCGGAGCCGGAACATAGAGACCCAGAGTCTGGAGCGTCGTGCGGGAGTCTTTCAGGCCATGCAGCTTTGTAGCTGTTTGTTCCGCAAACAGAGCTTTGCCGTCCAATGGGAGGTCCTGCAGGGAGGTCTGCGCTTCACTGGACAGCCCAGAGAGCAGGAGCCACGACGCCCTTCTTATGGACACCGCGGAGGCCATGGACCACACGGCCGTGTCTGCTGCAGCCGAAGCTGCCTGCAGGGTTGCCCTGGCAGCCGCTGTGCCCTCCTCCACCAGCACTTTGAACTCCTTCCTGTCGCGCTCCTGGAGTGAGTCCTTGAACTTGGGCAGGGAGCCCCACAGATTGAACTCATACTGACCCAGGAGAGCCTGGTGATTCGCCACTCGTAACTGGAAGCTCAAGGACAAATAATTTTTTCTTCCAAATGAGTCCAGCCTCCTTGAATCGTTATTTTTCAGGGTAGAGGCTGGTTGGCCCTGCCGTTCCCTGTGGTTGACCAACTCGACCACTAGGGAGTTAGGAGCAGGGTGGGTGTATAAGTATTCATGCCCTTTGGTGGGTACAAAATACTTGTGTTCTGCTCTCTTACAGATGGGGGCCAATGAGGCTGGAGTTTGCCAGAGGGCATTTGAAATTTTCGCCACCCCTTCGTGGAGAGGCAAGACCACCCTGCCCAGTACCGAGGAGGACAATACATTAAACAGGGGTCCAAAAGCTCCTCCATCTCCTCTGCTTGGAGGTGGAGGCTTGATGCCACCCTTTTTAGGGCCCTTGGTGGGCCCTAAAGTCCTTCTGCAGGATGGAGGGAGGAGGGGCTGTAATTGCCTCATCCGGGGAGGGTGAGGAGGCCAGCGCGGTACTTTGGGTGTCCACGGCACCGGAGAGTCCACAATCTGGTCTGTCTCCAGGCATGGTGCCGAGGATGTACGTCCCACCGACTCCTTCCTCGGAGGCCTGGAGAGGGAGGCTGATGGTCCTTCCACAGCTCCGGCCACCGAGCAAGCCCCCACTGGGGGCTGTGTCGGGGGCCACGGTGCCCACTGGTACCACTGAGCCGCCCTCGGGGCCCGGTGCCACTGCACCTGCTGTGGCACCGGTGGAGCTAGCTGTTCGGCCTGGCTGACCTGGCCCATCAATGGATGACTATGAAGGGAGGCTGGGCTGACATATGACCTGCTGCTGTATCTGGACCGGGACGAGCGGCAGCACCAGGAGCGATGCCAACCACGGGACCACGACCCCAACACGGAGGACCGGTACCGTCAATAACCACGATCGGCTCTGGCGGGCGGACCCGTGATGGCGAGATGCCAGTGATCGACGGACGGCCTGCGGTGCTGTGGTGGGGTCCTGGAGCGGGACGCTGAATGGAAACAATGTCGACATTCTGCAATGACCGACTGCAATAGCCCCTCCGAGATGAGGACCTTTGGCGTCGTCTGCCTCGGTCCCAGCGGCATTCGCTCCTCAAGGTGGAGTGGTGCCGAGAGTCTTGGTCAGATGGAACCCAACCAGACAGCCTGGTGGGCGTCGAGGGCAATCCACATGGACTTTGCCCTGAATGGTCGCTGGGCAGCGAACGGCGTCAGGAATGTTACCGAGACGGGGGCAACTGCGGAGATCCCAGTGGCGGCTTGCCTCTGGAGCACAGGGCCGACATCGGCGGTGCTCCTGGTACTGGCATGGACATAACATCCTGGGCCGCCTGCAGGGCCTCTGGTGTGGAGGGCATCCAGATATCTGGGAAGGCCTTCTCTGAATGGGCCGGGCTACTCCGCTCGACTTGAGTTGGAGGCCTAGAGGCCAGTGGAGATCGAGGACTGCCCGACATGGGTCTAGCCTCTGTCCCGGGTTTACTCTGGTGCCGCGGTGAAGAAGGCCTCTTTCTAGCCTTTTTGGCATGCCCCGTGGACGGGGAGAGGTGCCGACTAGTCGATGGTGCTGAAGGGTTGCCGTGCTCCAACACTGCAGTGCCTGGTGCCAACTCGGAGTGGCGCGCCGGAGCCTGTGTCTGCGCCGACTCCATCAGAATAGCCGGAGCCTAATGTCCCTTTCTCTCTTGGTTCGAGGCTTAAACAACTTGCAAATCTTGCAGCGATCGCTGAGATGGGTTTCCCTCAAACAGCTCAGACAGTCCATGTGGGGATCACTCAGTGGCACAGATCACCTACAAGTGTCGCACGACTTAAAACCCGGGGCATGGGGCATGCCCCAGCCCAGGTGCTCTAACTAAACTAAACTAACTAAACAACTAACTAACTACAGGCATCGCACACTGAACGAACAAGCAGTTTTGGGGACAAGCTACAGCAAAGCTGGCGGCAAGAAGGAACTGAGGGTGGGGGAAGTGCGCAGCAACCCTTATACCACCCCATGGAGGCACCACTCCAGGGGTCGCTGGGGCGCTCCCCTACGGGTACTGCTAGGGGAAAAACTTCCGGCACTGGTGCACGAGGCGAGCACGCACACCTACTGTGGAATACACATGAGCAATCACTCAAAGAAGAACCGGAGGGCAGGTAATGTAACACCAATTCTTTAAAAAGGCTCCAGAAGTGATCATGGCAATTATGGGCCAGTAAGTCTAACTTTAGTACCAGGCAAATTGATTGAAATTATAGTAAATAATAGAACCATCAGGCACATAGATTAACACAATAGGTTGGGGAAGAGTCAACAGGGGTTTTATAAAGATAAATCATTCCTCACCAATCTATTTGAATTCTTTGAGGAGGTCAACAAACACGTGGACAAAGGTGATATAGTGTACTTAGATTTTCAGAAAGCCTTTGACAAGGTCCTCACCAAAGTCTCTTAAGTAAAGTAAGAGCCATGGGATAAAAGGGATGGTTCTCTCATGATTTGGTAACTGGTTAAAAGATAGGAAACAAAGGGTAGGAATAAATGGTCAATTTTCACAGCAGAGAGAGGTAAATAGCAGGATCCCCCAAACTTCTGTACAGAGACCAGTGATGTTCAACATATCCATAAGTGTCCTGGAAAAGGGGGTGAACAGTGAGATGGCAAAATATGGAGACAATACAAAATTATTCAAGCTAGTTAAGGCCAAAGCTAACTGTGAAAAGTTACAAAGGGGTCTCACAAAACTGGGTGACTGGACAAAAAAATGGCAGATGAAATTCAGTGCTGATAAGTGTAAAGTAATGAACACTGGAAAAACATAATCCCAACTAACATACAATATGATGGAGTCTAAACTATCTGTTGCCACTCATGAAAGTGATCTTGGAGTCATCGTGGATAGTTCTCTGAAAACATCCTCTCAATATGCAGTGGGAATCAAAAAGCTAACAGAATGTTAGAAACCTTTAGGAAAGGGATAGATAATCAGACAGAAAAATATCATAATGCCACTAACACCTTGAATACTACATACAGTTCTGGTCACCCCATCTCAAAAAAAGATATATTAGAATTGGAAAAGGATAACAAAAATAATTAAGGGTATACAATGGCTTCCATATGAGGACAGATTAAGAAGACTGGGATTGTTCATTTTAGAAAAGAGACTACTAAGGGGGGATATGATAAAGGTCTATGAAATCATGAGAGTTGTCAAGAAAGTGAATAAGGAAGTGTTATTTACCTCTTCACATACTATAAGAACCAGGGGTCACCCATTCAAATTAATTGGGAATAGATTTAAATCTAACATAAGGAAGTATTTGTTCACATAATGCACAGTCAACCTGTGGAACTTGTTGCCAGGGGATGTTGTGAAGGCCAAAACTATAACTGGGTTCAAAAAAGAATTAGATAAGTTCCTGTAAAATAGGTCCATCAATGGCTACTAGTCAAGATGCTCAGGGATGCACCCACATGTCTCTAAACCTCTGACTGCCAGAAGCCAGGACTGGATCACATGGGATGGACCACTCAATAATTGCCCTGTTCTGTTTGTTCCCTCTGAAGCATCTGGCACTGGCCACTGTTGGAAGACAAAATACTGGGCTAGATGGATCATTGGTTTGACCCAGTATGGCCATTCTTACGTAGTAGAAAGAGAGCCTGAGATATGAGGCCTGGTATAAGGGACCTGGTGTAAGGCCTAAGACCTGAACTAAAGTCAGGTCCTGTTGAGATAAAGCAAAGTTATCAAGAGTCAAGCTATGAGCAAAAGTCAGGCACTGTTACAAAGCAGATGCCTGCTTGCATGTTCACTATCCGACCCATGAACTTGGCAAGAACAGGGCTGGCATTGCAAAAACACAAGCACTCCTAGGCACTAAAAATTCATAGAATCAGAATATTAGGGTTGGAAGAGACCTCAGGAGGTCATCTAGTCCAATTCCCTGCTCAAAGCAGGACCAATACCAACACCAACTAAATCATCCCAGCCAGGGCTTTGTCAAGCCGGGCCTTAAAAACCTCTAAGGATGGAGATTCCACCACCTCACTAGGTAACCCATTCCACTGCTTCACCACCCTCCTAGTGAAGTAGTGTTTCCTAATATCCAACCTAGACCTCCCCCACTGCAACTTGAGACCATTGCTTCTTGTTCTGTCATCTGCCACCACTGAGAACAGCCTAGCTCCATCCTCTTTGGAACCCCCTTCAGCTCGTTGAAGGCTGCTATTGAATTCCCCCTCAATCTTCTCTTCTGCAGACTAAATAACCCCAGTTCCCTCAGCCTCTCCTCATAAGTCATGTGCCCCAGCCCCCTAATCATTTCTGTTGCCCTCCGCTGGACTCTCTCCGATTTGTCCACATCCCTTCTGTAGTGGGTGAGACCAAAACTGGACACAATACTCCAGGTGTGGCCTCACCAGTGCCAAATAGAGGGGAATAATCACTTCCCTCGATCTGCTGGCAATGCTCCTACTAATACAGCCCAATATGCCATTGACCTTCTTGGCAACAAGGGCACACTGCTGACTCATATCCAGCTTTTCATCCACTGTAATCCCCAGGTCCTTTTCTGCAGAACTGCTGCTTAACCAGTCGGTCCCCAGCCTGTAGCAGGGACCTTTCTTCCTAAACACATTCCAGAAGGGTAGTACCAGAGCACCCTGATAAAAGGTTATGGTGTAAACACACTCCCCAAAGATGATATAGAAACACACTGGCCCCTTCTAAAGATAACGTTAGGATGACAGGGTGATGGATAGAGATGTTTTGATTGAACCAACATGTAAAGGGTGGTAACTAACCATGTCAGAGGAGCAATACATAACTTGTTTGTATCAGTGTATAAAAGAGGAGTCACAGGCGGGTGTCTTTTTCTGGCTAAGAGGGGAATGATCTGGTCCATTTTAACAGGCATACATGTATTCATGGTCCTTTAGAGTCTATGGGATACCTCGACAATAAACCTGGCTGAGTGCCTTCGCTACTGAACCAAGTCTGTGGTCTTCTTGGGCAGTCTGATTGAGGTCTACTGCATCAGCTATCTGCACAGAGCCACACAGCACACAGAGAGAACACACACACAGCCAACAACTGACAACACTTATGCTGTAAACTATACCAGGGCCAGAGAAGAACTGGCTGTAGAATCAAAGAACTGCAGCTAGCTCCTTCGTGACAGCCTCTCTCAGCTATGGCCAATGGATTTAGCCATTGTGCCGCTGCCAATCTGACCGATGTATTCATCAACTTTCAACTACTCAGCAATATGTGGAATCTTCTTTTGGAGCAGAGTCCTGGTAGGTGATGAGCATCCTCCGATCTCATTGGGAGTCGAGTGTTCAGGATCTTTTTGATCGATGCAAAACATTTTGACATTCTTTAGCATAAGAGGTGTTATTTAAAGATAAAATACTATTAATTACTTGTGTGTGAGAGCAAGTGAATGTGTGCGTAAGAGAGTGTCAACAACAGGTGTCAGGTTTTACACCAGGACAATTGCACTATAGTACTTTAAGTTTGTTATTGCTTCTAAACACTTTTTTTTACATACTTTATTTTTCAATATAATTAAGAATAGAATTCATCCATAAGAATACTCTTTTACTCCACTAACACATCACACTATGGGAAAACTCTGACACAAAACTTACTCTACCCAGGGACTACATTCCTTTTGAAATCTGCACTACATGTGTAATGAACAATATATAAAAATTAACAGTAGATATTAACATTTTTCCATTCCAGGCCACAACAAGGAGGAAAATTTATGTCGGGAAATGGGATAGGATGGTAGTGAGTGATATGAAAGATTATATGGCTGTGGGCAACTGACTGGATCACTTAACATTGTTTAATTATAGAATTGAAGTAAATAAAGTGTAATACTGGTTTGGGTGTTAGCGGGAATTCACTGACACACATGTACAATGTTAAACCTTTTTAGCAACTTTTTTTTCTATTTGAGAATATACTATGGTGCTATAGTTCTGATTGCATTTGGGGACATAAAGCCAGGCCATATTCTTGCCATAACTGTAAATTGGTTCCACCTTAAAGACCTTCTTCCCTTCCTCCTTTTCCAAGCTTATTTGTGTATTTGCAAAAGTACTGGCAGTAACAGCAGTGTACCTCAGGCAAAAGAGCCTATGTGTCTATCAATATCTGGGTGACTGCCTTGTAAAGGGATCATTGCAACAATATGCCCTGGAGCAAGTGAAGACACTGCTTACATTTAGCTAGTTTAGGATTTACTGTGCATTGGTAGAAGTCTTGAGTAATTTCAGCACTAGAATATATATAACACTAAGACACAGAGTTAGAAGATTTTTGATCAAATAAAATTCACTGAAGTGGAAACATTTTGCAGAGACATCAATTTCTACTAAATTTTCATCAGAAAAGTTTTTTGGGTCCAGGGCTCACGGGTGAAAAAATAAATAAATCAGAAACACTCACACTCTATCTGTGATTACGGAACTGGCCTGGGATGTGGGAAACCCAGGTTCAAATCTCTGATCCTCTCAACCCAGATCTCTCTGAATCAGAAAGAATAGGGATTTGAACCTGGATTCCCATGCCAGCATCCTAACTACCAGGCTATAGAGTGCAGTCAGTGTGTGTGTCTCTCCCTCCTTCCAGAATCAAAAAGTACAGGTTTCAATTCCATCACAATTTGGTTTTCAAGAAACATTCAAAAGGTTTTGTTTCCATTCCAATGCAGAACAACAAATTTCAAAACCTCAAAAGTTACAGTGAAACAGAATTGTCCTCTGGACAGCACTAACTAGGGCCTATCCCTGAACACATCGAGAAAAAGTTTTTTCCACACCACTCCCATTACAAAGCCCTGCAAGAAAATGTAGAGGAGTTCACAGTATACCTATATTGCCAGGCTAATTATAGCCTTTTCCTGAAGGCTGGTGACCAGCATTAATAGCATTTTGATCCAGTATTACAATAGCAGTAATTGAATTTTAGAAGGTGCTAATCCAATTGGGAGTGTCAGCAGGGGCGGCTCTATGTATTTTGCTGCCCCAAGCACGGCAGTCAGGCAGCCTTTGGCGGCATGCCTGCAGGAGGTCCGCCGATCCCGCGCCTTCGGCGTACCCGCCACCGAATTGTTGCCGAAGCCATGGGACTGGCAGACCTCCCGCAGGCATGCCGCCAAAGGCAGCCTGACTGCCGTCCTCACGGCGACCGGCAGGCTGCCCCCCGCAGCTTGCCGCCCCAGGCACACACTTGGTGCGCTGGTGCTTGGAGCCACTCCTGAGTGTCAGATAAAAAGCAGGACTTCTCACCAATAGGAGCAGAGCAAATCAATGGAAAATTTATTTAAATAGACCATCTCTTCATCTTCCTTAGAATGCACATTCATGACAAATGCCTTCCTAGCGGGCTAGCTATCTAACATGTAGGATCTGTCTTTATCCACAACATAACCACCTTACTGTTCTCCTGTCCATAAATGGAGACTTCAGAACAAAGACCTCAGGGAATTCCAGCTTCATAGAGCAAACTTGTCAGTTTTAATTCAAGTTGGGTGGCTGCATAATACATAAACAATCAGGAAGGAACCAAATCCAGTTCTTTTCAAATGTTGGTGATTTCCACGTAATAATCCACAAGGGCATAAATATTGTACATTTAAACCGATTCATTCTATGGACATACAGTACATGCGATAGGCAGGGCCGGCTCCAGCATTTCTGCCGCCCCAAGCAAAAAAAAAGCCGCGATCATTGGTGGCAGTTCAGTGGCAGGTCCTTTGCTCCTAGAGGGAGTGAGGAACCTGCCGCCCTCGAATTGCCGCAGGTGCCGCCCCTCTCCCTTGGCTGCCCCAAGCACCTGCTTGTTAAGCTGGTGCTTGGAACCGGCCCTGGCGATAGGATGGCCTTCTAAGAGTATTTCAGATGGATAGCTCAGATAGTTTATAAAAATGCTTTATAACATCTGTTCTTGAAAGGGAACCACATTAATTTTTGTCAGTGTCTAAACATGACATATGTATATACTGTATACATAAACTAGCGCATGCAAGTCTGTCTACAGGATCTAAGTAACAATGCGACACATATTGCACAAATTTCATTAAATGCTCAACTGGCAATAACCTCCGGGTGTGTCTTGTAAATCTTTTACTTTTCTAAGCTATACATTTTATAACTGGAGAATGTGGGAGCATCTTACCTTGCTTCCATTTTCTCTTGCCTCTCTTTCCATCTTGAGATCAGACATTAGGAGGTTCTTGTATTTGTTCTTTCCATTACTGTTGTGATCGTCTAGTCTGTATTCTGAAGTCAGCTGAGCAGAGAGGGGACTGTCACTCAGGTTCAGAGGCTGCTCATCCTGCTCCAGATCTGTTTTGCCATTACTGTTGGTTTCTGCCATCTCCCTGCAGTGTATTCCACCTGAAGCATTGGAACTGTGTCCCACGGTCTCATTGCCATTAAAACTCTCTGCAGCTGAATCATCTATTAACAAAATACATATTTTCAGTAACCTGCCACCATTGTTAACTCTGTACCAGATCAAACAGAATTTATAGCTTCACAGTGTTTTGCACAGCAAAATTAAAACTGAATGATGTCTAGCATCTAATGCATTTTTGCAATAAAACACAATAGTCTTCAAGTAAAATTAAGCTTGGGAAATAAATCTATGGAATGATAGTCGAAGTTAGGGGAAAAGATCTGGGCTACAAACTAGTGCAATTGTGCACACAAAAACTAGTATCACACTGGCTTTTTAGGAGCAAATTCTGCCCTTGTCCATCCATTTAGGCTCTTTTAACCAAGTCCATCGCTGTAGCATCACATTTTTTTAAGTCAGTGTAGTTGCAGGTGGTGAGGGGGCAGAATCTGGCTCTCAGTTTTCAAGGAGGTGGAAAATATTTTACTGCAGACTAAATGTTTAAATAGCAGCATAAGTGGCCATTTAAAAAAATTCGGGCATAAGTAGTGTAATATAAAAATGTCTTAGTTCCCTGGCTTTGTGCATTCATTACTAGCATTGGACATTATGCTGGGAAAGTTGACTCCCGGTACAAAGACCATGTCTCAGTTGTTCTCAAACTATACATCAATCATAACTGAAATAATAAAAATTACAATAAAAGACTAAGAGCAAGTCAGATTTTCATCTGAAATTTTTGTACGTTGTTGTTACAAGTAACTTCTAAGATTGTTCCTTGAACAGCAATGTACTACGCAATCAGGGGCGGCTCTATATTTTTTATCAGAGGGGTAGCCGTGTTAGTCTGGATCTGTAAAAAGCAACAGAGAGTCCCGTGGCACCTTTAAGACTAACAGATGTATTGGAGCATAAGCTTTCGTGGGTGAATGCCCACTTCATCGGATGCATGTAATGGAAATTTCCAGGGGCAGGTATAAATATTCCAGGGGCAGGTATAAATATATAAGGTATAAATTTATACCTGCCCCTGGAAATTTCCATTACATGCATCCGACGAAGTGGGCATTCACCCACGAAAGCTTATGCTCCAATACATCTGTTAGTCTTAAAGGTGCCATAGGACTTTATGTTTTTTGCCGTCCCAAGCACAGCAGGCAGGCGCCTTTTAGTCCGCTGGTCATGCGGAATCGGCGGCACGCCTGTGGGAGGTCCGCTGGTGCCACGCCATTGGCATCCCCGCCGCTGAATTGCTGCCGAAGTTGTGGGACTGGCGGACCTCCCGCAGGCGCGCCGCTGAAAGCCGCCTGCCTGCCGCCCTCACAGCGACCGGCAGGCTGCCCCCCGCGGCTTGCTGCCCCAGGCACGCACTTGCTGCGCTGCTGCCTGGAGCCGCCCCTGTATGCAATGTAGGAAAAGGTGTCAGAATCTGGCCTCAGTTTGCTTACTGGATGCATTCAACAGCATTTTTGTATAGTCACTTTCTCTGGTTTGCTAATGGTGCACACTCTTCCCCAGGTTCCACAAGACTATTTATCAATAACTAGGGCCCTACCAAATTGACAGCCATGAAAAAAGCAACACAGACCATGAAATCTAGTCTCCTCCAATGAAATCTGGAAGCAGTGGCCAGCACGTCTCTGTGGCCCCTTCACCTGCAGGCACCACTTCCCACAGCTCCCATTGGCCCAGAACAGAGAACCGCGCCCACTAGGAGCCGCAGGGGCAATGCCTGTGGACAGCCAACCTCAGCAAAATGTCTCATGGCCCGCAATCAGATTACCCTGATGGGCCGCATGCGGCCCGCGGGTCACAGGTTGCCCACCACTGCTTTAGTTTAAGGAAACATCTTCCCACATAACAGAATACTTTACAAGCAACAGCTGCAATAGCAAATTTACAAATCCTGTATTAGGTGTTTGGTTGTTTTATAAATAATAAATGAACATAGGAAATATAAAAGTCCCCAGTACAAAACTGTTAGATGGACATATCACATCTTTTAGTCACCAATTCAATATATGTATATTGGAACCACCTATAAATTAATACCTGGGTCAAATCCAAGGCTTCAGTGGGACCACTGGAATAAGTACATCAAACAGGAGTTGACCCCTTATAAAGGTCTAAACCTATTAAAGGAATATACTATACATGCTAGCCTTTGACCAGACACATCCCTACTGTGCATAATCAAATGAAATGTTGAAAACTCTACTTGCAACTGTAGAACTATACAAGCTGTTTTATCACACTATTGGAACAGGAGTCCATACAGCTTCTAGTACAGTGCCTAATCCAAGATACATATTGTTTTAGATAAAGAACAATGTTTATAACTCTTCTCAAATGGTCTTATGCTCAAAAATAAGATAGAAATACAGAATTGTAACTTTATTTATGGAAAGTCCAAACAAAGTAAGATTGAGAAATGCCTTGGTTAACACATGTATATTGAGATAACTGGTAACAGAGGACAGAAAAAAATGTATTAAATGTAAACAGCTCTTTATTACTTAACTACTGAAAAATCCCTGAGAATGAACAATTGTACTTAATCACTGACATTAAAACAATGATACAAGTATTATCAATGTAACTTTAGCGGCACCTACAAATGACTCAATTACTGTATAGTAAACTCTTGTCTCTCATATAAAGTCAAATGCTTACAGTAAATAATAGTTATACACTTTTTGTCTTTCTCCTTAGGACTAAAAATCTATGTCTAGCGGGAGAATGATCAGAGGTATGTCTATAAACACACTTTTTCTATGTAAATATAAATATGAATTACCATAAAAGAATCAAGGGGGAAAAAGCATTTTAGTACTGATAGCTTCTTACAGATGTTACCAAGGTAACTAAATTACACAGTTTAGCATATTTCATTCCTGGGCAGTTGAGCTATTTTTGCAGAGAATACACTAACATTAAAACAACAGCTGTTCTGTGATTGAGACCAAGCGCCTAATCCTCTAGAGACCCTAACCCTGTGAATAGAATTTATTCTCACAAATAGTCCCACTGACTTCAAGGGAAGCATACTTTCCCTACCCCATGTACCTGGCCAGCTCTGCTGCCATGCTCCTGGCAACTTCCCATCCCCCTCCTGTCTGCTTTGCTGAGTCTTGTGCCCTAGTGGTGCCGTCCCTGCACTTAGGGTGTGTAGGGATGGTGATTATATCTGGCCTTTGTATAAAGGGCAACTTCTTGCATCCTCCCAGCACCTAGTGCCTCATTGGAGCATCCCAGGCACTATCTGGCCCTCAGATTATAAACTCTTCTGATCTAAGGATTTATTTTCTTATTTTATCTATGAAGCATCTAGCACACTGTTGCTTTCATATAAATTGCAGACAAGGTATTTTTGCCATGTTATTAGCATATTTTTCTAATGTCTATCACAACTCCTCAGCAGCAATAAACTGTTGAAGCTGAAAATCTGTTTCCTTACCAAATATATTTTCCTCCATCATTCAGCGACAGGCACTGGTTTGTACTTGGAGAGGTGCTGGCAGGTTCAGAAATATAGGGATATATGCTGGGTCCTATATTTGCATGTGTGGGTATGATATATCTTGCATGAATGGACAATTAGGTTTCAAACACTCCATGAATGTAACCTGTGCATATTCCTACTGGACAGCTTACATTGATTTATTTTTTGAAAACACACACCCCGTTGAAGCATTTCTTAGGGGAGGAAGCAGAAAAAAAATTGATCATCCAGGACCTTTAGCAACAGAGAGAATGTGGGTTGTTGTAGCAACATAGAGCGCGCGAGCATGAGCACAGCTGCTTGTAGAATATGTTGACAGCAGCGTGTGGAATCTGATGATGTCAAGATGACAGTTGGATTTTTGTTTTGTGCTGTGATTGGTTACAATTTCTCCTTTGAGTATCTCTCCATATGGAGCCCACTCTTGGTGCACATGTGCCCCCATGCGAGAGACTGGAATCTTTAGCCAGCAGTATCCATTGGGGCCATGCACGTGCACTACATGCCATTGCTCCCCCCACCCTTATGGCGTAAGGGGTGGAAAGGACCCAAAAGCCACTGCATTCCTTCCTACTAAAACAACAAGGAGTCTGGTGGCACCTTAAAGACTAACAGATTTATTTGGGCATAAGCTTTCGTGGGTAAAAACCTCACTTCTTCGGATGCATGCACCAGACTCCTTGTTGTTTTTGTAGATACAGATTAACCCGGCTACCCCCTGATACTTCCTTCCTACTGTGAGATGGAACAACCTCCGTATCCCTTTGTTACTTCTTGTGTCATTGTTACTTAGTTGTTAACTTTGTTAGTTGCAGTTGTTATCATTGCCTTATTTCTACTCTCTCTCACACACACACACCTCCCGCCCCCCACCAGGAGTGTAATTAGTTTAATTACCATCACTGGAATAGCTGACTTGAAGTCCTCTGGTAACCTGCCTGTCAAGTGATGTGGCTATACTGCTGAATGATGGCCACATCAAAAGACTGTTTGCTTATTTGCTCTGTTTGGGGAAGGACATATCCCCAGGAAGTGCACAGATTTTAAGTCCTTTCCCCAGTGTCTTTCCCCAGAGGTATGTTTCAAGTGGTTTTTGTTGGGGAAGTCTATAAAGGGTGCATGTGACTCAAACTCTTCTTGTGTCTGAGCGTACTATTCACTCTTTGAAAACACAGTAAGAAGGTCCCCAGCTAGCCGAGAGGTTACCCAAGTTCCCTGGGATCAAAGAGACCACAGAAAAAGGCCTCTAAAACTGTGGTGCAGATTCCTTTAGATCAGTCAGCAACCCCTGCTGTCCATGTGAGGAAAGAGCACCATTCGAAGTCTGGAGCTTGGCACTGATCTCTCTTCAGGGTATTGTCAAAGAACAAGCTATTAACTCCTAAAGCTTTGGATGCCAACATGATTACTGCAGCTACGTCTGCACCACATGCCACTTCTCCTTCTCCATTTCTTAGTTGTATACGCAGCAAATGAAAAGTCCAGACAACCTGGTCCACCGAATGAACCCCAAAGTATAAAGATCCAAAAAGATTGAAGAATATATTTTTCTCCCAAAATGATCCAGATACTCTACAGCTCAGAACTGCCAATTAACAGACTTTGACAGCCAATGGACTATCTCTGAGAGAGATTTTAACGTTTTTTAGAATCTAAAGAGGAACTTAAGTCTCCAAGACAGCACTAAAAGTGTCACTTCATGCTGCAGATACATCTTGCAAGGTCAATGACTTTGTGGATTATAATGAGAAGAGCATCTTGGTTGATTGCATCTGGTTTGAATCAAAAGAGGTTCATATCAATAAAAGACCTACCTTTTGAAGGATATATGACATATTTAGTTCAAAAACAGATGAAGAATTACACATTAAAGAATTCAAGAGCAATCCTCTGATCTCTAGCCTTTATATCCCAGCATAGAATAGAAAAATTCAAAGTGCAGATGACCTCAAGGCAGAAATAATGCTCTTCCTACTTCTGTCATCAGAGACTGGCTAGAATCCTTTAGAAGAGACCCTGATATAAGAGGAAAGGTTCGGTTTCCTCAGTGGTGACATCCCATCTTGGACCTAACCAAGGGAAGCAATCTGACTTTGTGGTCAAGAGTTTTGGCTAATCTGTAAGGATCTTTACCGCTCCCCCTGCTTCCAGCACTTGGTACCGCTGCCTTTTTTTTTTCAAGGATGCATGGACTGAAACCTCCCTGGATCTGATAGTCTCTTAGATGGGATCAAAGATTAAATAACTGTCCTTTTGGGTAAAAGAGAAGGTGTTAGTTGAGATGAGCTGGAGCTGTTGCTGTTATTGTTAATGTCTGATCCCATTTTATCCCAGGTGATGTTTGGGATTCAGCTAGAATTGGCAGAGGGGACAATGTTATTTGCATTCCTCTCTCTGGATTGGACTGGTCTGGTTTGATTAGATCTCTCAAGATTAGAACCAGAGGCTGGGGTCTGAAGGGATGGTGGGAGTGGCAACCATGACAGTGAAGCTCACTCCAGGAGCCTCCATCTGCTCTTCACTATTTTACCCCCAATGTCTCTTTTAAGGACCCAAACAGGAAGTGATGAATGGAATAGCCCAACCCAATTAAGCCTAATATTCGACAAACTAAAATTGATTTATTAATTTCTGATTCCACATTTTCTGTTTTTACCAAGCATTTTAACAGTCTTAAAACCATATTAATATTTTCATTTAGACTAATTCAGTTTGTCTCCTTTTTATACCTTTTCCCATCAACATTTGTGATTATACGTTATTGTAACATCTTATGAACTTTAATATACTTTTTACAGTTAAGATCACAATTAAAATAAATTTAGAGGCCCAGTTATTACAACAGCACCAAGGATGGGATCCACGAGGACGGAACATCTAGAAAACACATATTTGCTGTAATATAAGTAAGGAAAGGCTCTGGTGGGAGAAGGCAGTGAGGAAAGGCTTGGGTACTTGGGCAGCTCCCCACTGTGGAACCTTTCTCTGTGGCAGGGAAAGACTGCGGTGAGGGGAGCGAAGGAAGGCTCTGCCAGTTCTCCACCGCTAGGGCATTTCCTCTCTATGGGTACGTCTTCACTACCCGCCGTACTGGTGGGTAGCAATCGATCCCCGAACACACTTACCATCGACTCCAGAACTCTACCACAGCGAGCGGCGGTAGCGCAGTCGATGGCGCCGTGTGGACCCCAGGTAATTCGATCTAAGATACTTAGATTCAGCTACGCTATTCGCATAGCTGAAGTTGCGTATCTTAGATCGATCCCCCCGCAGTGTAGACTAGCCCAAAGGCGCAAACACTCTGGTAGGGGGAAAAGACTCTGGCAGCTCTATGCTGCTGGAGCCCTTTCCCCACCACATGGATAGAATCTGGCAGCAAGGAAAGGCTCTGCCCGCTCCCATTGCTGGAGCCTTTCCCTGCAGCAGGGCCTTTCCCCACTGCCTCCCTTCCTCCAGAGCCTTTCATTGACACATGTATCTGCACACCACATTGTGGACACAGCCTGCTTTTCACTGTGGCGTGTGGCTACCTGTACCCTAACACACCACCACCAGTGGTCTGTAATGTAGATGTAACCTAAGATAACCAGAAGCAACTATAACTCAATCAACAATGCATTTTTGCACGTTAGGAGAAAGATGAATATGTAGAATGAGTCCACTTTAGCTAAAGCCACTAATATTAGCAAGTCCTTCTCCCCTTTTCAATGCACATAACTTTTCATACTCCCCTGGCAAATTATCTCATTTGTGAACTAAACTAAGCAGATTCTGCATTGAAAGCCTAATCCTGCGTAATTCAAATCAATTAATGATTTGCCATTGGCTTCAGTAACACAGGATTCAGCCTTAAGTTATTTAATTGATGAACTCCTGCTCATTCACAATACATAAAAAGCAGGAAAGAACAAAACAGCATTTAGGGCTTATCCAACTCCCTCTGAAGTCAATGGAAAGACTCCCACCATTTTCAATCGGAGTAGGATGTGGTCTTTAAACAGTAGATGTAATATATATACACACACACATATTATCCAAAATGGAATCAACATCAAATTGACATCTCTTCTTTCAGAAAAACAAATTAAACAAAACTGCAAGTTTTTCAGAAACTAACAGTAGATTTGAGAAAGTTTATCCATAAAAAAATGCAGCTCTCTTATTGGTAGACGTTACAGTGTATTTAATAGTACAGTGAACTGTCATTCTACAGCACCAACAGCCATCAAACAAAGCAAGAGCCATGTCAGTCACAGTGCAAGCAGTGTCACAGGAAAAGGACAAATTTATAAAGTCTCTGCATAATTGTGCACCTGCTTTGCATGCACAATCATCATAATTGCACATGTAAATTGGGTGACACAGAATAATGGGAAAAGAAGGTGATTCAGTTAGATGTAAACTTGGGTTTCATATGCATAGAAGTGTCAGCCAAGGTTGCAGATGTAAATGAGATATGCACCAAAGGGGGGAAGACATTTGGAAAAGAGAAGATTGAGACGGAAATACTTCAAAAGGGGACAGGAAGAAGGTACGAAGTCTTAATATGAAAGATAGGATTCAAACCAGGGGGAAAGAGTGCTAGAGACATTGGCTTTTTACTGAAGGAGCTCAATTGGAAAAAAAGTAATCAATAGTAATGAACCATGCACAAAGAGCTAGTTCCAACATGTTAAAAAGCAAGAGCTCAAAGTTAGCCCTTCCCTCCATATCCATAGTTAGGTACCTAAATAAGGCACAAGCACTCAGTATTCCACAGCTCCAATGACCTCCTTTTTCTCTTTCTTGCCCAGGATTGTAGAAGGCTTGACTCTGGAGAATAACAGCTGCCACTCTTAGCAGCAGAAAGGAACTGGAATGTTGCCAACTCAAGACAGAATGGAAACAAAAGAGGTTTGTGTCTGATTCCTAATTTTGAACCTAGGATGTTTGAGTAGACTCAAGGTTTTGCTAAATACATTTGCTCATCCTTACTTTTGCCCCATTGTACAAATTGGTATATATTTATACTGTCATACTCTACTTCAGGATCAAAACAAACACAGACCTGCCAGGAGACAAAGAGGGAGATAAAAGATCAAGTCTATAGCTCTTGAGTCAGTGGAGGAAATACTCTATAAGGCATCTGCTCTGAACACTGGTATTTTTAACAAGGTACATTTAAAGTCACTGTCAAGGCCTAAAATCAGAACTATCCGCTTTATTCTGGTTTGTGGGTGCCCACAAATAAATTTTTCTGTAATTCCACTCTTCAAGGCTTGCCTTGAGATCAAGCAAGACAAATGACGGCTTGGGGGCCTTGCATAGCCTCATCAACCCACAGCATGCTGTTCCTTTAGCAGGATTGGAGGGAGGGAAAGGTCATGGCATGTTACTCTTCCCCCAGGCCTATCTCCAGCAGCAAGACAGGAGAAGAAGGCCTTAAGAACAAAGATAACAAGTGATTGCTTTGAGTCCCACATATCCTAAGCAACTTTCATCACAAGTTGTTGCTTGAGGTCCCAAACTTTACAAGGCCCTGGTTCTACCTGTCTTCTCCATTCCTGTAAGCAGGAAAGGAACTGAAACCGAAGATTTCTCTTAACAGAAAGCAGGATTCTTATATATTACAGTACCGTGTGCTCACTAAAAGGGATCAGACAAGCAGAAATGAAAGAATCTCATATACCTCTGATCACAAAGAAATCCAAAACTGTAGTTATGTTGGTGGCAGATAGCTAATTTTTCTGCCCAATCTAAATGCCCTAATTTGGGGGAATGGGTGTTTTTTCCAGAGTTCGATGGAGTAGTGGGACCATATTTTAAGCCTTTTTTAAAGGACAGATCCTGGCAAAAGCCTTCACACATTTACCTTAATGCTCATGAGTGGTCCCAGTCACCTCAATGTTACAATTTTATCATAAAGCAAAGCATGGCTGTAAGACTTGCTGGATCATGGCCACATTTCCTGCATCTCCATCTTGACAATATCTTCTTAAATAATTCATGGCATTCTTTTTATTATAATACTGTTATTCAGTTTTTGAAAGTACACTGAATACAAAGGAGTCAGTCCTGGAAAATCTGAACAGTTTTATTCATGCGAGTTGCCTGTGACTTTAAATGGGACCAGTAATTAGAACTGGGCCCAGGACGGAAGTTCTGTTTTGTGAAGGATTTTGAGATTTGGCCTTGTTCCAAATCTTAACAAAAACTGAAAATTTTAAAGTTTTCTGTGAAGGATAATGCAAATGGAAATTGTTTCAAGTCAATCAAAACATTTCTTTTCATTTTTTATTTTATTTTGTATTATATATTAAAATATTTATATTATAAACATTAAAAAGAAAGTCAGAGTAATTTTGTTCCAACCATGTTGAAATGCAACATTTCAACATGATCAGAACTTTTTTTCCAGTTTTCTTCTGAAATGAAATTCCAGTTAAATCAGCCTGATTACCCTAGTGTTTTGATTTTAACAAAATATGGTTCCTTTAAGATTTCTCCAGTCAGCTGTACTCCTTATGTTCATAGAGGTTTGCAGGATCAGGCCCTGATGCAGAGGGCAGATGTATTTAATACTCATATATTGAAAATCAAGTAAAAATATTGGACCAGCAACTTATACCCAGTGAAGGTAGAGGTAGTGTACATTGATGTAGAGGGGGGCTTCTTTAAATTACAGTCTCTTGCACCCTATGCCTCAGTGTGTCAGCCACAGCACCTTTGGCACCCTGAGATCTACTTACATCCACTCTGCTGAGGGGAGAGCCTGAGTGTAAGAATCCAAATCTGGGGCTCTGGTGCTAATTTGGGGGGGGGGGTATTGTTACACTGCAATTTAATTCATGTTGCTGCCAAGACAGAGTCTGTGTGGCTCAGTTGTTAGACTCTGTTATGGATTCATTGTATTTTTTTAAAAACTTTGCCAAGGATGCTCAGAGCCTGGGATGGCTGCTCTTTTATGTAGTTAATTCAAATTTCCATAAAATAAATTATTAGGAGGTCCAAATTGCACATCCCTTCTGAAGTTAACTCTTTATTTTAATTGTCCTGTTAAATGTTTGTGAAATACGTGGGAATATGTGTGTTACTGTATCTCTGTGCTCACCTGGGGTAAACACTGAAAGGAGTACTATGTGGCCAGGCAAAGCAAGACTCTATGTTCAACTAAATGGCATTTCTCTGTTTGTCAGGCTGTAACATAACAGATGCGATTTTCAAAAGTTATGTTTTTGAATTTTACTGTACAGTGACTATATCATGCCAAAAACAAAACAAAAAACAGTACACATCTACAAAGGCTACAACATGAAAATAGACTGCCATCTCAGAAAGCATACTAGTTAAATACTGAACCTTGGACATCTCACCAGCGCATTGATTATGATTGCAAATGGACGGACAGTGTCAGAGACCAGTGTTTCCCAAACTTGGGATGCCGCTTGTTTAGGGAAAGCCCCTGACAGGACGGGCCAGTTTGTTTACCTGCCGCGTCCGCAGGTTCAGCTGATCGCGGCTCCCACTGTCCGCGGTTCGCTGCTCCAGGCCAATGGGAGCTGCTGGAAGTGGTGTGGGCCGAGGTCCGTACTGGCCGCCGCTTCCAGGAGTTCCCATTGGCTTGGAGCAGCGAACCGCGGCCAGTGGGAGCCACGGTTGGCCAAACCTGCGGACGCGGCAGGTAAACAAACCGGCCCACAGTACAAATACCACAACCGTTGCAAGAGATATATAGGCATTTATATGACATTTATAATCAATTGAGAAAGTAAAGTAATATTTTTTCCTACTAAAAATAACATGGATCTCAGACTACAGCCTCCTGAACAGGGATCGCCAGGGTGCACCAAGTCGTATTGGTGTACAATTCTTGAGGACTGTGTTGTACACCAAGCTCTTGCTTTCAGAGTGTCTGGGGGGCGGGAAGGAAGGGTGCTTACCTGGTCCTGCTTGCAAGCTAAGGGTCTCTGCAGGAAAGGGTGCAGAGTCAGTCTGGCAAGAGCCAGATTAGATCAAGATGGTGTGAATTGTGCGTCTCTGCCTTAGAGAGCAGCCTGCTTTGTCTCCCTCTGTTTTTGGTTCTTGCATGTTATCATTCCAAAATCAGTATGAAGGATCATGGGCCTTGAACGTGGGCCCACAGATCCCCAGGCAACACCAAGGCCACAACCACAACTCAGCAGCTCACCTGAGTAACCAGGCAGAGGTCCAGAGAAGGGTTAGCTTGCAGAGAGTGCCACCCCCAAAGCTCCTGATCGGTGGAAACATCCATCACCCCGATTGGCTGAGGGACTCTATATAAACCAGGAAGCAACAACAGGAAGTTGTCTGAGCAACTAAAGGAATCCCTGGCCGGCTGCTACTACATACCCCCTCCTGCTTACCTGACTCCTGAGCCCTGCATTCCTGCCCGCTCCTCGTTCCCGCTTCCCCCACTATTCTTGGTTCTTGTCCTCCTATCCCAGACTCCTGTCTACTCCAAGTTCCTGCTGTCTTGCCCTGCTCCAGGCACCTGACGTCGGTTTCCAGCTCTGACCCTGGGCCATGCACCTGATGCCCGTCTACGGCTCGGTACTTGATACTATCTTCAGTTTTGACCCTTAGCTCCAACAGCTAGGAGTAACTGGCACCAACCACTAGGAGTGACCGCCCACACCCCGGTCATTGGATTCAGTAGATGTACACATTGACTTCCATGTTAATTTAAAAAGAGTAAAAAAGTCTCTTTTGTATTTAGAGAAATAATATTTTTGACAAAAACAATAAGGAGTCTGGTGGCACCTTAAAGACTAACAGATTTATTTAATCATAAGCTTTCATGGGTAAAAAACCTCACTTCTTCAGATGCATGGAGTGAAAATGACAGATGCTGGCATTATATATTGACACATGAAGAGAAGGGAGTTACGTCACAAGTGGAGATCCAGTGTTGAGAGGGCTAATTCGATCAGGGTGGATGTAGTCCACTCCCAATAACAGATGAGGAGGTGTCAATTCCAGGAGAGGCAAAGCTACTTTTGTAATGAGCCAGCCACTCCCGGTCCCTATTCAAGCCCAAATTAATGGCGTTAAATTTGCAAATTAATTTTAGTTCTGCTGTTTCTCTTTGAAGTCTGTTTCTGAAGTTTTTTTGTTCAAGTATAGTTACTTTAAAATCTGTTATAGAACGTCCAGGGAGATTGAAATGTTCTCCTACTGATCGAACTGGCCCTGTCAACACTGGTTCTGGTTTTTTATCCACGAAAGTTTATGCCCAAATAAATCTGTTAGTCTTTAAGGTGCCACTGGACTCCTTGTAGTTTTTGTGGATACAGACTAACACGGCTACCCCCTGATACTTGACACCATGCAAAGCACAATATTTTCAACAGAGATTTAGAACTAAAAGAGCATAATTTATTGTAGCTCCCTGAAGATAGTGATGCATTTGATCATCTACCTTCTTCAAACTGTATCAAAATTAGAAGCACAGAACAGCTTTGGATGCTCTATTGGTAAATAGAGCCAATAAATAATGAGCAGCTACCATGGCCAGAAGATTCCATAGATCCCGTCAATGAGCTTAAGATTACTAGATACTTTGCTATAACATTTATAATGCCATTTCCTACCACAGCTGTGGATTTATGCTCACCCAGAGTTAATATTGTCAATCCAATAGTTCAAATATTTGATGTTTTAAAGAGATGGACCACACTTCAGCAAGGAACACTGAGTAAAAAGGAATGGATTAAATGGTGTAAACATACATCAACTAAAAAAAAAAAAAGACTGAAAGCAGAGCCCACCGGTGGAAAAAAAACAAATGTTTTACAATTGCTCTGTGGGGTACTGACACCTACTGGCACACGCTTTGCAATGAGCTCTTGGACATGGTGCAAATTTTTCAGGACATCTGATGCTGTTCTTCATGTTAAATGCAGCTGACTTGCACTGGCCTGAACGATATTTAATGGTAGATCTAGAAACAGAATACTTAGCAATGCCAGAAAATGTATCAAACAGAAGGATTTCAAAACTTCTTAACAAATATCCATTTTTTCATAGTTCTTCCAAGATCAGCCTGATTTCTTTACAAATAAATCATTGTTAAGGAATCTTGTATCACGCCAACTTTCAGGACTAGAAGTCCCCATATCTTTGGTGTTTTGTGGCTCAATGAAGCACTCAATGTTTCTCTGCTTGATAGTGCTGACTAAGAACAGTGGTCAATGATAGCAAAATATTTGAGCAACACTGATGACAATGCATCCTCATGTTGACATTCCAGAAGTTGTCATGCATGCATGTAAGTGATACTATTCAGAAATAAAGTGTCATGAAAAAGTTTACATACAGCTTATAATTGTTGCTAATGGCATGCCCATCTATAAGAAAAAATCAGTAATGAAGAGTTATACTGTAAGTTCCCCTTTCACTTACAAGATACCTGGTCAAGACTGAAGGCAAGTGGCAATGTAAAACTCCAAGAAATGATTCTTTCGTGAACTGGCACAATAGATTTGTATATGAACATTATTGACAAGCCAACACTAATACACAGTGCATCCTGTCCACTGATGCTGTATTCAAATACATAACTAAATATGAGTAAAAGGGGAGCTCAGGTCAAAGCCCTAAAGCAATTCTTTGGAAATGTTCTAAGTAATGATGTAATGGATGGTGATATTGCAAAAACTGCAGTACAGTTTCCTCCCCTAAAAACTTGCTAGGAACGAGACTACTTAGCCCAAGTAACATTTCAATGGGCTGGCCATTCTGTCATTACAGCAGGACATTTGAATTAGTTAATGTTCAGTCAGAACAGTCACTAGCAATCCACACAGAAAGCAGAGAATTTTATCCACAGAATCCAGATTTGGAAAATAATCCAACCGAATGCAAGAAAATTGTTCTCAAAATATTAAAAAAGGACAAAGCTGGGTTAAATGAAGGAACACCTGATGATGTTAGATTTTTTTGTGCGTTAAACCAAGTGCAAATACAGAGCAGAATAATTATTATTGGCAGTAAGTCGTTTTGAAGGTACTGTGGTGAAACTTAGAGGAAATGGCAAACAGATTCTCTACATGGAAAGATAATTTCGAGACAAAAGTTTAGCAAGAGCTCCAGTTGTTAGAAATTCCAGCAGTCAAGGATAAATATAGTTGGTGTTGAGGAAAATCCTTTTCTTCGTGAATGGCTGGTTGTTTCTGATGTGGGACCAAATGGACTAGCTAGGCATGCTGAAACTGGAATGCATGGTATATAGATCTCAGTCATGACTGGAGCACCACTTACAATGATTACAACAATTCAGGTGACCTTTGATTTTTTACACCTACAGCAAAAACAAATGATAATATGAAATGCCAAATGTGATTTTTTACAGCAAAAAAAGAGCAGATTTTAGATTTACTGCAGTAGCAAAAAGTAATATAACCAATGAGACAAAAAAAGTCATAATCCAAGGGAAAGCTGGGAGCAGTAAAAGCACTGTGATCAAGTCTATTACTTGCACTTTGAACAGTGAATTTGAGTCTGAAAGAGTTTTACTGATTGTATCAACTGGTGCTGCAGCTGTAAATGTTTCTGAAGCCACTATTTATTCTGCTCTGCATGCTGGGAGCAATAAAAATTTAAGAGCTAGACAGTGAATCACCTCAAAAGTTATAAAACAATTTAGAAAATTATAATTTTATTATCATTGATAAAATGAGTTTGGTAGGCTGATGAATACTAAAAAAAAAAAAAAAAAAAAAAAAATTGATGTGAGATGCAGACAAGCAATGCCCCAGATGTCAACCAAACCATTTGGAGAAATGTTTGTTTATTTGTGTGGAGATTTTGAGCAGTAGACATCATTTCCTGATGGTCCATTCTATGGGAATACTCTCAGAGACAATTCGCAGGATCAAGTATCAAGTAACTGTTTAGAAATTTTGAAAATGCTTCTTTCTTTCCTTACCTCATCAATAGCGAGGTATGGCCCCACAAGTATTTAGAACAATCTTGGATAGTTTGAGCTTGGGTGAAAGCATATCAGAAGACTGGCCAAAACTAATGCAGTGGGGGAAGTCTAATCTTTCTGTGGAAACAGTCACCAGATTTTTGAATGAGAACAGACTATTTCCTCAAATGGATTTACCCTTGAAATGCTGCAATTTCTGGAGACTCTGATTGCTTGAATACCTGTAAAACACAATAATGCAGCTTCTGCTATAGGAGACTATGATGCAGCACAAGGACTAGAAGCTAAGCTGTATCTTGGCACTGGTAGCAGAGTTATGCTGAAAACAAATTTTGTGGACAGAAAAAGGAATGGTTAATGGTGCTTTTGATATGGTTACCAAGCTAGCGTATGAGCTGGGGTGCAAACCATGAGAAGATAAGCCCACAATAGTTTGTGTAGCATTTGATAAGTACACAGGACTGATTACCTGGTACGATAAGATCAGAAATGTAGCTTTCTGTACAAGCCAATTTCCTTTGATTTTGGCTTGGGATGTGACTATTCGTAGATTGCAGTGTCTCACGTTATCAAAAGTTGTTGAGATCCACCAGTACAAACTTGTAGCCAGTTGCACATACTTAGTCCTTTCAAATGCCAAAGGCTTGAGGGGGTTATGTTGGACCCTAGTTTCAATTACTCATGGATACAAAAAACTTAAAAATATTAAACTGATAAAAAAGTGAAGAAATGAAGCAGCTTAGATGACTTAAATCAAATTTAGGTTTAATGGCACTATCCTGCAACATTACTAGAGGTTATAGTCTATGTATAAAATGTCACTATATATGTTGGGATTGGGGGATTTTTTTTTGAAATCTGAAAAGCCGTTTTCACTTAAAGAATTGGATAACACGAAGGTTGGCCTACACATCAGTGTTTGTGTGACCCTCAATAATATACATAAAATGCCAGTGCTGTCTTTCAGCCACATCCCATGCAGGTGACACATTATACATTAACCCACACTGACTAGATAAACAACAATTTAGTAAACTACTGAGTCAAACTGTGACCAGATGCTAGAGGGCTGAATGGGGAAAAGAATGCAATGAGTAATTAAATCCCTGTGCAAAAAAAGATTACCAGCTCAAAATGATGAACCTACATTTCTTCTCCTGACACATGTCAGCCACAAGCAGCAGCACCCTCTTCTCCATTACAACTACCAGGCTTCTATGTCCCCCAAAATGGCCTCAGGAGTTTGAAATGATTCAGTACCCTAGCAATGCCCCTCTGCCATGGACATTGGCCAAACTAGACAGACAGTCTGTATGCAAAAAAATAAATGGACACAAATTAGACATCAAGAATTATAACTTTCAAAAACCAGAGAACACTTCAACCACACTGGACACTCAATAACAGACTTAAAAGTGGCAATTCTTCAACAAAAAAACTTCAAAAACAGACTTCAACGAGAAACTGCAGAACTGGAATTAATTTGCAAACTGGACACCATCAAATTAGGACTGAATAAAGACTGGGAGTGGATGGGTCAGGGAGTGGATGGGTCACTACAAAAACTAAAAACTAATTTCCCCATGCTAATTTCCCCCTTCTGTTACTCACACCTTCTTGTCAACTGTTTGAAATGGGCCACCCTGAATACCACTACAAAAGTGATTTTTCCTCCTGTTGATAATAGCCCACTTCAATTGAATTGTCTCATTAGAATTGGTAAGGTAACCCCCATCTTTTCGTGTACTATGTATGTAATCTTCCTACTGCATTTTCCACTGCTTGCATCTGATAAAGTGGGTTTTAGCCCATGAAAGCTTATGCCCAAATAAATTTGTTAGTCTCTAAGGTGCCATAAGTACTCCTCGTTGTTCTCTAAAGTGCCACAACAGAGAAATCTGACAACTAATGTAGTTGCAAGTCAAAAGAACAACCCTAGCCCTTTTCTGATAGGCCTGCCAGACATGAGAGAGAGCTTGGGATCTTCACTGCCTTTTGAAAGGGAGATCCAAAGAAGTGCCCAGGAAAGCCTTCTCACTTTTCCCTCCATGCCTTTTGCAGTACTGAAAATCAACATAATCACGTCCCCTCATATAGAAACATGAGACCTGTAGCACAGCTCTGAGAATAGGGTTTTTTAAAATTAACTGCTGCAAAGCCAGCCAGAAGAAAACATGGGGCCAAGCCAAAATATGCCTTTAGATACTTGTTCATAATCCCACCGCAATCAATGGGAGCCACATGTGGGCTGCTAGGGAAAGAATTTTGCCTACTACACTAAATAGATTGTACACAAAGTTAGAGAAAATTGAATTTTACAATTTTTTGGCTGGTGAGGGAAAAGCACAATAGATAAGCAGATTTAAAATAGTAAATGATAATCAGCATTTCCCACATTTGACTACCACTATTTTAAAATTAGGGAAAACTTTGAACCTAAAATTTTGAAAGAAAAATATTCTTTAAAACTACATGTTGACATATTTAAATAACAAGAACAGAGACATTATTGAAGAGGCTTTGAGTTTATGTCTCAAAAACTAATAAAACAAAACTCTGCTTCTGCTATAAGATATACAAATTCTTAGCTCATGGGCCCCTTTTACTTGTGAATTCTCTCCTCAGCTCTGCCCAGCTCATGTTCCTTTGAATATATGTTGCTTGAACACATTTTAGAAGATTTCAAGAGATGTAAAAACATCAAGAGATTTAGTGCCTCACAACTGTGAAACAAGATCCCCACTAATGTTAGAATAATTGCTTATTAATAACATGCAAGTGACAAATATCTGATTAATAGACCCAGCTGCATTGTGGCAGAAGGGTAGTAAAAGCTATGAACTGTGATATCTTGTGACTTGTGCTATCACTGTAATGAGATTCCTGCTAGGACACAGCAAGATTTATGATTTTGTCATATTTGTGGATACTAAGATAGCCAAGTCCTATGAGGTGCAGAGTGCTGCCTGGGAGGTACACAGAAATTTGGGGCCTCAGTACATCATGTTCATGGGGTCCTCCCCCACCCATTTAATTTTATTTACACTGACATTACAGACATTTTGGGGGAGTGGGCCCTGAGCTCAGGGTCCTGGTACAATTGTCCCTTTTCCCTCCCTCTTGTCAGCGCTGGAGATGCAGAATCTCTTAGGTATGTTTCCCTGCAACAGGATCCATATGAAACATGGAGACCAAGCATCCATTGACTTCAAGAAGAGTAGGATCAGGATGGAAGTGGACGCTGTGCTGTGTGAGCTTTTTAAATAAAGTAGACAAATTTCAAGAAAAGAGAATTCCTATTAATTAGTTCTATAATCTCTTGACCTTACAACTCCTGTGTGGCACCACAACAACTCAGGTGAGCAGAGATTAAGGTCCAACTGGTCTGAAACATTTTGATTTGGCTCAACCTGACCAAAAAATGAAATATTTTGTTTTGGTTTTCCTGACAGAAAATTGAAAGATTTCAGAAAAAGTTAAACTTCTCATGACAAATTTTAATTTTTGTGGAAACAGCATTTTCCCTTGAAAAAAACAATGACTGAAAATTCCTGACCAGTGCTTTGGGAGAAGAAATCCATGTTAAGATTCGTCAAGAACACTATATATGTATCTCTGTAAGGGAGAGTGCTGCAAGTGTACCTGTTTTGAATACATACATTGGGACTTATTCGGGCACCCATTTTTATTTTAACTAGTACCTTACTAATGCAAGTAGTTCCATTCATGCACTTCCTAAAGTGTGTGTAGAAACCCAACTCCCTTAGTGCAGCTACAAGAAAAATCAGACAAATTCAACATCAACGATAATCAGTTCTGAAAAATACTGTAGCCAACTTTCTGAAATGCGTACAGAGAGAATTCATAAGACTAACTCAATATATAAAGCTCATAAGAGAAAATAATTGCCTTTAAAAGCTCTCTGAAATACCAATCCAGCAAAAATTCACTCAGCCATGTCCCACAGAGAGGTTAAAGACGGAAAAAGCAAGTCACATGATCTCAGCATGAAAGAAATTCCAACAAATTGCTTACCTTGTATTAACAAAGAGAGACAAATTTGTTACATTCATGCCATTAATGGTCTACAATTTTTGTAAATCTACAGACAACTATGTTAAGTGGCAAATATTTCAATATGTTGTTTGCAGTGTTGTAGCCTCATTTGTCCTAGGATATGAGAAAAGACAAGGTAGGCGAGATAGTATATTTTATTGGATCAACTTCTGTTGGCCAAAGGTACAAGCTTTTGAGTTACACAGTTACACACTGTTTTTGAGCTCTGTGTAGAGCTTCAGGTCCAAAGAGGAGTTCTGTGTAGCTCGAAAGCTTGTAGCTTTGGCCAACAGAACATGGTCCAATAAAAGATATTACCTCACCTACTTTGTCTTTCTCAATATTTCAATACACAGTTAAGTACAGAGGACTGAAAGTATGCAGTAAGTTCTCTGATAAATATTTCCCTATGTTTCTTAATTTTGTAGGATTTTTGAAAAATAAATACTTCCATTTTAAATTGAATTGAATAAGCAGTAATTTCTCTGAGCTCTTTCCACTTAAAACCTGTGCATTAGACTTCCTGTAATCCTCTCCTTCAACATCCCTTCTCTCCTTGGCATTTGTGTGGATTCCCCATCACTATGTCTGGCTTTGACTCAAAGGCCAGCCTTGATAGTGGCCTAATGCTTTAGAACCTTTTCCTTGTTTATTCCTAAATTCCTCTCTTTGTAGTAGATATATACTATTAATGCACTTATATGAATGGACAACAAATGTCCTTCCGGAGTAGCAATGTTATTACTGTTACTGTAAAATAGCCAAGAGAATGTGTTTGTAGAGAGGAAAGCTGTTTCATTAACCAAATCAGGGCTCAAGTCTGCCACCTTCTGAGCACCACTGGCAGAGGGCATAAAATTTCTGAAGAGCCTTCATCTCCTCCACTGCGTGAGGGGACTCAGGTCTCTGGCATGGCAACATACTGAGGTCTACAGTTTTTGTGGTAAAAAGTGGAAAACAGGCTGTTTCATTAAATAGACTGTGTGTGTAAATTGAGTTTTTGCAAAAAAACAAAATATTTTAGATATATGGAAATATCTTCTTTTTAGAAACTGAAAACAGCTCTTCCATGTCAGTAATTTTTAATTAATGTTAAGACAGTCTTTCTAAAAACTGTGCTATATTACTATTGTTAATTACTATGAAGTCCTCTCATTAATAGGAAAAGAAGAGACATGAGGGAGAAAAAATAGTATATATGTATTTGTTTGGAATTAAAGTTTTTGTAGATTTCAAAATAACCAGAACTTTTAAGTCAATAATCAACATGACATTTTATTACATACAATGTGAACAATCCATATGCTGAATATTTGAAACATTCATATTTTGTTTACTTGCTTATGAATGCCTAAACTATGCCCACAAAAATAAACTTTGAGAGAAAATTGACAGTAAAAATAAATGTCAACACCAGACATTTCAGAGTTTATTGTAACCTTCATAACTTAAACAACTAGAAGACTTAAGCATCTACTAAAAGTGGAAGACAGGACCACATAAAAGAAAAGCTAGAACACCAAAAATAAAATAGACCATCCAACAATTAAAATACATCCTTTCTATCCAGCAAAATACGGAGCTACAGCCACATTTCCCACATTGTATCATGTCAAGTCATAACAGCATCACATAAAGTAAGCTAAATAAAAAAATTAGTTTTAACTCTTCCTCAGAGAAAAGCTGGTATTATAGTGGGATTATCCATTTAATAAAGTTTTCATTTTTCTGTGCAGGTTTTAAGTGAAGAACACAAATCATTGTTGAAACCTTCTTTCTAAATTTTCATGCTTAAAATGCATAGTTCAGCATTTTTGCAGTTGAGGACTGTAGTAGCACAAATAGGTTTCCTCACGCTTTCCCACTTATTTTTCAGCACACAGGAATTCTTAAGTGTGCAGAATATTGCATACACAACTGCACACTCACTACAATTTGCAAGGCATGCTCTTCATCACTTGTCCAGTTTTGCACACCAAATGAGACATGCTTACAGTTTTTAGGTGTGCATCTCAAGGTTTTAAAAATTTACCCCCTAGTTTTCTAAAGAGCTAAAGCTTTTCATCAATATTTGAAATACCACCTCAACTAGCAAAACATATTGCTATTCCAGACACAGCCTCCTGCTGTCATTCCACTGTTGGCATGGGACAGTCTTCAACAAGACTTAGAAAACCTCATTCAATATTCCACTCTAGAGGAGCCGACACTTACTGTGAATTCTGCTCTTCAACTTAAATACCAGTGTCTGTGGCAGGCCAATTCTATCATTGCAGATACAGCATCCCTCAGGCGAGGTCCAACCTTTCTCTCACAGTGCACCCAGGGATTAGCTTGACTTCCCCTAAATTCTCTCCACTGCACAGTAAGAGCTAATCTTTCCTGTATGAAGCAGGAGATGGTGTTGCTATGACAACTGAGCACATTCTAGCAATGGGACTACTGAGATGAGCCGAAAAGACGACAGTGAAACATGCACTCAGCCTTCCTCCAGGGCTATGGGATTCTTCCTCTAGGATTTAATTCCCCAACAAGTTTACTGACAGGCTGGGATGTTGATTATCTATGTACTTTGCTACAGGGAGATTACTAGTTAAGAATATGGTTGGAAGATCACGGCGTTATTTAATGAAGCTGCCATTCCTAGTTATGTTAAATTGCTGATTTTAAATGCAACATAGCTGTTTTTAAACCACTACATGTTCATAAACGTTAGCCTATGCTTAGTCTGCACTAATAGCTCAGTGTAAAAAAGAGAAATAAAGTCACAAGCCAAGTCCTTCAACTTTTGTTTTCCTATTTATTATCCATATACTATTTCTTTTAAGATTACTCACTCTCTCTCTCTCTCACACACACACACACACACACACACACACAGAGCGCAGCATCAGTGTTTGAAGAGCTAAGGTTTCCGGAGGTGGGGGAGGGGATGCTGACAAAAGCAAATCTCAGCAGCCACATTTCTCATATAAATCAGAGAGAACAACCACAATAAGCTTAAGGAGCCCTGTTCATCAAGGAAAAAGGAAATTGAGTAATCCATATTGTAAATATCAGATATTTACTGCTGCAGAATGTCTGACTACATTTTAAACACTTTTTCCTCAATGAAAAGACAAAGAAGATTTCAGAATCTGTATATTTTTATTATTTGCACATTTTTAAATCTTAAATTAAAATAGAAACTTGGCATGAAAATTGAATTGCCTTTATAAAAAAAAACCTTAACATTTTATTATTGCATACCCCCTGGCGATCTGAGCACGATCATGTCTTCTTCTGTTATCTCAGCCAAGGTCATATGCCAAGGATCCTTCACCTCTAAGAGTCAGCAACTTAGGATACTATACCACAATGAATGGAATTTTCACCCATCCATTTACATGGAACTGATTTCACTACTCCTTGAGGTTTCCATTATCACGCTCATATCTCATTCCCCTCGGCTATGTGCCATCTGCACTACTATATACATGTTGCAGCAGCTATGGTATACCACACCTCCTCAAAGTTTGCACTGACTCCTTGTAACTAAGTATTTAGGAAGCTGCAGAGGAATTTAATTT
Organism: Trachemys scripta elegans; assembly: GCF_013100865.1. Taxonomy (NCBI): domain Eukaryota; kingdom Metazoa; phylum Chordata; order Testudines; family Emydidae; genus Trachemys; species Trachemys scripta. Next base: position 210,084,420 of record NC_048299.1, read on the forward strand.
ACACCACCCTAAGCCACCTCACTCTCATTGGAAACTGAGGAGGAAAAATCACCTCGGAGAAGAAGTCATCCAGAGGTGCAAGAATCCAGAGTTTAGATTTGATCCTGGTCTCCTATTCGGCTGGCAGCCAAGTAAGTGGCTGTATAACAACCTTCCCCGTATACCAAGTTATATATGACTTGTAATGTACCTTGTATCTACCTACACTACCTTGAATCCCAATACTGCAATGAATGTATTTACACTGAGAAACTCACAAAGCAGAAACAATGTGCAGTATATTTTCCCAAGGCCACATAATACCGTACTTGTTGGCCCATTGTAGCCTTAACACAGCATCTGTAGAATTATACAACCCATTTAGATTTGCCTTAAATTGAGTCGTGGCATGCCTCTGCAATACACATGTACACAACATTAAAAATAAAAAAAATCTATTGGCCCTGACTCTATTCCCACAGCTTGCTATGAAGACATATTAGTGTAATTCACTAAAAAGTTATAGCACCTGTATTCATTATCATCTAATTAGTGTGAGGTTTCTTCCTTTTTGCATTTTCTTAGTCACAGTCTATAAAATTGGAGAAAGGCTAAGTCAGGTAACAACATATGGTTTTGCTTTTAAAACCAACCAACCAGAATTCTTGAACACTGAAGAATCTCTTGGTTAAATAATTTTCAACTCAAGAGGTAATATTTTACACTCTGTATTCCACTGGAAAACTCTGATATTTGTAGGCATGCAAATTGGTTTGGGGGAAAAAGGACATATAAGCAGATGTTGGATGATGTTACAGATTTCTCCTGTCATATCTTTCTTACAGGCTGTGCATACAGGACATTATGGATTGTGACCTGGACTTCCTCTTGATAATGAAGCATGGTATTAGAGGACACTATTGCTGTCAGTCCTCGGACCAATCCTATTCAACTTATTTATAAATGATCTGGAGAAAGTGGTAAACAGTGAGGTGGCAAAGTTTGCAGATGATAATAAACTGCTCAAGATAGTTAAGACCAAAGCAGACTGTGATGAACTTCAAAAAGATCTCACAAAACTAAGTGATTGGGCAACAAACTGGCAAATGAAATTTAATGTGGATAAATGTAAAGTAATGCACATTAGAAAAAATAACCCCAACTATACATACAATATGATGGGGGCTAATTTAGCTACAAGTCAGGAAAAAGATCTTTGAGTCATCGTGGATAGCTCTCTGAAGATGTCTGCGCAGTGTGCAGAGGTGGTCAAAAAAGCAAACAGGATGTTAGGGATCATTAAAAAGGGGATAGAGAATAAGACTGAGAATATATTATTGCTCTTATATAAATTGATGGTACACCCACATCTCGAATACTGCGTACAGATGTGGTCTCCTCATCTCAAAAAAGATATACTGGCACTAGAAAAGGTTCAGAGAAGGGCAACTAAAATGATTAGGGGTTTGGAACGGGTCCCATATGAGGAGAGATTAAAGAGGCTAGGACTCTTCAGCTTGGAAAAGAGGAGACTAAGGGGAGATATGATAGAGGTATATAAAATCATGAGTGATGTGGAGAAAGTAGATAAGGAAAAGTTATTTACTTGTTCCCATAATACAATAACTAGGGGTCACCAAATGAAATTAATAGGCAGCAGGTTTAAAACAAATATAAGGAAGTTCTTCTTCACGCAGCGCACAGTCAACTTGTGGAACTCCTTACCTGAGGAGGTTGTGAAGGCTAGGACTATAACAGCGTTTAAAAGAGAACTGGATAAATTCATGGTGGTTAAGTCCATTAATGGCTATTAGCCAGGATGGGTAAGGAATGGTGTCCCTAGCCTCTGTTTGTCAGAGGATGGAGATGGATGGCAGGAGAGAGATCACTTGATAATTGCCTGTTGGTCCACTCCCTCTGGGGCACCTGGCATTGGCCACTGTTGGTAGACAGGATACTGGGCTAGATGAACCTTTGGTCTGACCCGGTACGGACGTTCTTATGTTCTTATGAGATGCTACATTTTACATCTGTTTCAAAGTCCTGACTACTTTTAGTCATTAAATATCCTGTGGCTTTTTTGTTTTCTCCAGCACCCTCGCCAAACATGGGTATGAGTCTTCCACTGCATTGGTTATTCCAACCTAGAGCTGGAAACTTCCAGACTTGGTTCTCAATAGTTCTGCCTGATCATTCTATCAGGAAAAATGCCCCCACCCTCGGCTCCTCTCAGCAGAACCAGGAATTTCAGCAAAGTTCAGAGAGCTACTGAGATATTCAGGAGGCCAGAATCACCACCATTGCACACTGGAACCCAAAGACCCCACGGAAAGGCAGCTCCTTCTACTGAATTCTATGGGAATTTGCCTGAGCAAGGAATGAGCAGAATGTAGATGTACCCCAGGGGCAGTGCAGAGAAGCATGAGCCCTTCCCATTCTGCCTTTGCTCCTTACCCCATCTCCCCTGAGCCTTCTCAGTTGGACTACCAGGCATCCAGGGTAGAATCCAAACTTTGTCCATTTTCTACACATCTATTTTGTGGGGTACCAAAAGCACAACATCTGCTTTTCATGTGCACACAGACCTAGCAGGGAGACCAAGCAGGGGCTTGGAGGGGATGTTTCCTCTTATGTCTGTTGACAACTACACAGCCTGGACTATAATCTGGCCATAAATAAAGACCTCAAGATTTGGCCCATTATGAAGAACAAAGAAAAAAAATACTATAAAAACAACAAGGAGTCTGGTGGCACCTTAAAGACTAACAGATTTATTTGGGCATAAGCTTTCATGGGTAAAAACCTCTCTTCTTCAGATGTATAGAGTGAAAGGTAAGAAGTGAGGTTTTTACCCACGAAAGCTTATGCCCAAATAAATCTGTTAGTCTTTAAGGTGCCACCAGACTCCTTGTTGTTTTTTAGATACATACTAACAAGGCTACCCCCTGATACTTGACACCATGCAAAGTAAAAAATACTATGTCGGTCCAACGTAAACAAGTTAATTTGGGCACAGGGACCTTCACTCTTGTATTCCCTGACATTTCTTATTTTTAACTGGTATCAGAGTAGCAGCCGTGTTAGTCTGTATCCGCAAAAAGAACAGGAGTACTTGTGGCACCTTAGAGACTAACA
>NC_048299.1:210087701-210249057 GCF_013100865.1 Trachemys scripta elegans
TTTTTTCCAGGTTCACTTCTGATAACAACTACAGTATGTTATGCAGGAAACTGTTAAGAAATATTTCATTTTAGATTCTGTAACTTACAAGGTCAGTTACAGTTAACTATTAAAACAACTCATTGATTTCTGTTTCAGTTTAGTCGAATGCATTGTGTTTGTAGAACACAATGAGTCTTTGTCTATAATATATCTAAATAGTAATAGGCACAGTTAGATAGGTTAAAGGGCAATTGAGAGAACAAGATGGCCATATTATTCATGGATCTCTCCCCTTCTGTAAAATATCCCCCATGCCTCCTCCCATACCCCAAGTTGTCCCCTCTTGCCCTCTAACTGAGTAGATCTTAGGCAACAGATAGATTTTGAAAAAAAAATTAGATTAATGGTATTTTTACCATAATTTTAATAACTAAGTTTGCCAGCAGAGGCTGGTGGATAAAAAAAAAAGGCTTCTTCAGAGAAACCATTGGTCTTTCAAAATGGCTGCCATCTCCCATTGTACTCAATGAGATTAAGGCCATACTGACCTTTCGTTAAAGTATCCTCTTTCAAAATGCCCACTGCTTCCCACCGTTTCCACAAACAGTGAAGTCAGCAGCCATTTTGTTAAGCACAGTCTGTGGTCTCAATCCTATTGAATACAATAGGAAGTGGCAGCCATTTTAAAAGAGGACAGTTTTATGTGGAATTCTCTGTAGAAGAATATTATTTGTCACTCTCTGCTAAAGAAACTTTCATTTATGCACAATATTTGGGAAAGTTACTGTAAATCTTTTTTAAAGTTTTCAAATAGCCTATGCATGAAATTTCAAGTGAGTTTTAATAAATTAAGTTTGGAATGTCTGTTATTCTGTTATTAAGATCATTCTGGAGAAACAGATACCAACATTAAATTTCTTAAAAGACCCATTTTTAATTATTTTAACTCAAGCTAATTAACCTACTTGTAAATTATCAGAATATAAATTCTGTACTCCATCAATAAACGTTATAATTTTGGAGCAAATACACTATATTCTTCATACACAGGGCAGAGATTCAACCACCTTGTTAAGTGCAAAACTCAGCCTTACTAGTGGAACCATAGTGCTTCCATAATAAATCTGTCAAATATGGCATTATTGTGTCACAACTGGGTGTTTTGGGGAACATGCCTGAGGCAAGAGTTTGTAGAATGTGGGGGTTTTGAATCAAGCAAGTATTTTCATGGGTATGATCAATGATTAATGATTAATAATCATTATTATTAATTACATGTATTATGGTAGTGCCTTGAGGTCTCAACCAAGATTAGTGCCCCATTGCAGTAGGTATTGTACAAATACAGTGAGACAGGCTCTGCTTTCAAAGACTTTAAAATCTAACCAGAGAAGACAGAAAGAGGGAGGGGGGAAGGGAAGTGTTATTAACCGTACTTTACAAAGGGGGAAGTGAAGTTCAAAGCTTAAGTGACTTGCCCAAGGTCATGTAGGAAGTCTGTAGCACAAGTGGGAACTGAACTGAGATCTCCCAAGTCTAACTCCAGTACCTTCCCCTAACAGCCAAACAATTCTTGTTGTTATAATTCTTATTTATTATTGTTCCCACCTACACATAGGTACAAAGCTCTCAGAGATTATGCTCTCAGTTACGTTGTATAAATCTACAGACCTCCCCTGATGTCTCTCCACTATGTCCTGAAAGCAGACTCTGGCCCATAGACTAATGTATTGGCAAGTTTGTGTAAGAAGATCTACCCTCTGTTGAACAGAATGCAACTTCTCAAATGTTTCTAACTATCTCAACCACTATTGCATGTCCTGCAAAGAATACATACAGTAAACCTAAATTTTTGTCTGCACACTAAAAGAAACTAGACAGGTTAGATTAAGTAGATAAGAGACTTATTTTGGAAATGAAGGGTTTAAATTCTAGTCCTCCATGACACATGTATGTGACCATGTGTATATGCAAGTCCATATAGCAATGGATTGTTACAAGATATGGTAATCAGCTAAACCTCATACATGGGAGGAAAGAATGTGCAATCTTCTGCTCCCAGTGAAAACCCTCCATCATTTCAGCTCACGAGTATCTATCCGTCATCACTAGTGTTAGGGTTTGTAGGGCTTTCGTAGCCCAGTCAGTAATGTGTGAAATACTCAAAATATTAAAGCAGCTCTGATTCCTATCTGTTAAAATACTCCATGGGCAAGGGACTGAGTAGGGATTTATAATGTGAAATTATTTCCCTTTTGCAAATTAAACATGAATCCTCGTTGGCAGTGGAATCCTTGGACACAAATGTGGAAGGTAGATTTTAAGCTACATTGACCAGATTGATAAAAAAAAGTCATAGCTGTATACATAGTCCCTCCTTCTTTATGGAGGTGCCCCATTAAAGGGTATGCACACAGCTTTGCAACAACTTGCTCAGTTTATTTTGAAAGGCCTTTTTAGTGAGAAAGCAGGAAAATGGGGAGAAACCTAGGAAAAAGAATGAACTACAGCCGGAGAAAATACAAGTCATAAGACAGCTGCTTTCCTATCACCCAGACACACAGTCTGGGATACTTGGACCACACCAACCCTTTGTGTCATATACACATGCATCTCTAGAAGGGTGAGGTGCCAGTCTAGCAGTGGCAAGAAGAACTAGTTGTAAGTGGGCATGAGTTCTGCAAAACAGAAAGACCAGGAACACATGAATTCCTCACAGTGAAGTGGGCAGTTCACAACTGGCTCCAAGTTTCACTGTGTACATAGAGAATAACCCTTTGACCTATGTCCAGATAACAGCTAAACCAACTCTCCTGCGATTACTTGGGTTGTGAAACTGTCAGATTTTAATTTTACTCATAAATACTGAGCAGAAGAGAAAGCTGCTGACAAATACACTGCCTCAACAAGCATCAGAACCAGAGGATTATGAGGAAAATGTTCCAAGGACAAACTCCCCAGAGGTAATCAGTTCTGTACCACAGATAACAATCCGGGTATTACCTGGGTGATGGCTTACTCCACCTGCCTCATTTCTCACAGACACACAATACTCCAGTGGTGGAACTTCTCACAAGGACAGAATTAAAATAACTGGATAGGTCCCCACAAAAATTATTTCCAGGATTATTCATTGTAAAGGAGCAGTATGAGACAAAGAATATTATGGTATCACAATGCTGAAAATGAAGTACACTGGTACTAGTGGATTAGATGAATATGGACCTCTAGGCAAAAAAAATCAAGGTAAGATAGCAGGGGGCATCTCACTGGGCTGACAGCAACTTGTTCAGTGGTTAGTCAATCACTGAAAAAACGTTTGTATATCATCTTCAGTAGTCTAAAAATCCCAGCAATCAACAAAGTTCTTCCTCGCTTCTGGTCACCTCAGTAACTTTAACAATATGGTATAGAAAAACAATACAGTAGGTTGGTCAATAAAGCACATTAGAAGAGAACCTCTGCATTAAGTACCCAGAATACCTGAAATAGAGCAAGAAGTTAACTTAGGGCACTTGATAGGATGGACTTTGTTCTCCCACTTACCTGTCTGAGAGAGTCTCCAGAGTCACTACAGCATAAGTAGTTTTGATCAAAAATATGACTAATAGTAAAGACAAATTCCTGTCTGCAATTTTTTAAATATAAACTATGTAGCATACTGTATCTCTGTAATTGAACTCTTTGGTTGGGGGAGAGGGAAGAATATTCTAAAAGAGGGGGAGAGTGCACAACTTTGATTTATATATTTGAAACAAAGTTTGTTTAAAAGAGATAACAATGGAAATGTCACCAACTGTTAAGTATCTCAATATATCCACTAGTGACTCCAATACAGAATTCATGAGGCAATTCTGTGTGAAAAAATCTAAGTACATACTAGAAAACCAGGAAGAGAGCGAAAACTGGATGGTTAGAGAGGAGATAGACACACCAGCTAGATGTTTCCTGGTGGAGCTGGGGGGAGTCATCAACGGATGAGTGGAAACCAACTCGTCGTTTTTTGAATTACAGGGGACAGCGACAGTAGCCAATAAACTTTCATGAAAGATAGTTTCAATCAAAATTGAAGCCTGGGCATAACTGGGATATCAAACAAGGAAGAGAGTATGGTTCTTATTCCCAGCCTAAGTGAAAACATTTTCTATAGAAATGTGTCAAAAAAAATGAGGAAAAATTAAAATAAAATAATTTTACTTATAGACTAGACAGCAAATATTACCAATTAGAGCACAGTGGGGCATTGGGGGAGGGAAGGATTGGTCCCCAGCTGGAGCGAGGCAGGGGCCAGGGGCAAGATGAGCACAGTGGGGCATGTGGGGAGGATTAGTCCCTGCTGACTGGAGCAAGGCAGGCGACAGAGGCAAAAGCACAGCAGGGCGGGACCTAGGGTTGGTCCCTGGAGCAAGGGACGGGCTGGAGGTAAACTGCAAGTGCAGCAGGGCTGGGGTAAACAGGATTTCCGACACCCCCCGCCCCTGCCCACATAGAAGGGTACCTACCTTCTCCCTGGTTCTAGCCCATTCTCTTCATCTCTCTCTGCACTGAGCTGAGGGTGGGGGTGCATTGAGCACAGGGCTGGGGGTGCAGGGTCTGGGAGGAAGTTAGGGTGCAGGAGCAGGCTGGGGGTTGTGGTGCCGGGTCTAGGCAGGAGCTAGGGTGAGGGAAGGGGCTCAGGATTGGGGCAGGAGGTTGGGATGTGGAGCGCTTACCTGGGGCAGTTCCCATTTGGTGCGAGGGGTTCAGGTGGGAATGTAGGAGGGTGCAGGAGTCAGGGCAAGGGGCTAGGGAGTGTGGGGGCTGCGGGAGTCAGGGTGGAGGTGTGTGAGGGTGCAGGAGTCAGGGCTGGGGGCGTTGGGGGTGCAGGGGTCAGGGAAAGGGGCTAGGGGTGAGGGCTGGGGTTCTGGGGATGCTCCCAGTCCCCTGCCCTGAACAGCTCATGGCAGGGGGCTGGAGAGGGTATGCCCTGATTCCACCCCCCTCCCTAAGGCCCTGCCCCCGCCTCTTCTCCGCCTCCTCCCCCAAGCGCGCTGCGGCTCCGCTCCTTCCCCTCCCTCACGTCAGCAAACAGCTGTTCGGCGGCAGGGAGCGGGAGGGGTGGAAACGCAGCATGCTCAGGGGAAGAGGCAGGGGAGGGAGCAGCTTGGCTGCCAGCAGAGCCTGTCCTGCTGCAGCAGGAGCCGACAGGACCAAGCTTCTGCCCACTGCCCCTGCAGGAGAGAGCAGTGGGTGGGGGGCAGAGAAGAGCGGGCCTGGCTGGGGACCCTTTGGACCATGGGCCCAGCGCCATGGTAAATCCGATACTGCTGGTCGGCAATGCCGACTGGGCCATTAAAAGTCCAGTCAGCGGCGCAATGGGGTCCCGAGACTAAGGCGGGCTCCCTGCCTGCCCTGGCTTCGTGTGGCTCCCACAAGTGGCTGCTGAGCCCCTTCAGCCTCTAGGAGCATAGGCACCCAGGGAGACTTTGCGCACTGCCCGTGCCCCGAGTACTGGCTAAGCAGCTCCCATTGGCTGGGGGACGACGCCTGCAGATGTGAGGGCAACATGCAGAACTGCAGTGGCCGTCCATGCGCCTAGGAACTGCAGGGGCCAGGCAGCTGCTTCCTGAGAGCCGTGGTAAGCGCCGCCAGGTCCCCGCACCATGAACCCCCTCCCACACCCAAATCCCTCCCAGATCTCCCTTTGATCTAGGGAGATCATAGCTAGCTCGGGTATGGGAGGAGTGGACATGGATGGGACAGAAATCGTGCATGGCCATTGTTATATTTCTGGTCCCAGCAGAGAAGGAGGTAGACACAGAGTTAGCTCATGGAAACACAGCTGTGCTCTCTTTATTGCTCTTGCTGCAAAACAAACTACAGGAAGGAAGGCTTTGCACTTGGCAGGGGAGAGTACTCAAACATTTAAAGGGATGGGATACCACAACAGGTACTGCAATCACACCTCCCAACTGTAGAGTGGGAATGTCCACAGTCTAATAGGCAAGACAGACAAATAGTGGGATAAAGGGAATATTACTATTCCCACTGTACAGATGAGAAATTGAGATTAAAAAGAAGATTGAATGACTTGTCCAACGTCACACTTGTGACAGAGCCATGAACTGGACCTGAATCCAAGTCCTGTGCCTTAACCACAAAACCATCTTCCTCTGTTGTTGAAACAGACCCTGCACAATAGGACTCTCTTGCTATCCTTTGTGCACCTTCTGCACCCCACTCAAAAAAAAAAAAAAAAAGTTAATTTCCCAGGCATAAATTTGGAATCCTTTGTCTTCAGGAACAACACATTTGATTTTGTGTGCAGTGAGTTGATGTACCCATTAAAATTAATTTTAAAAAGATCAAGAAAATAAGGAATAATTGTCAGTAGTAAACATAATGTCAAAAACCGCTAAGGGTGGGTGTGTCAAGCACTTTTATACAAATCTATCAGATACTTCTCAGTGAAGAATTCTGTCCTTCCTGCTGTTCCCTGTGTAGATGAGGCCACTGGGGGAAATAAGACAAAAATATGGGTAGCAGTTAGCCATTATGATGGTGCATAATGATAATTAGCATACCATATTTGCAAGTTCAAACAACATGCTGAAGATACAGCATTTAACTCTATTACTCCTTTTTATCTGAATCATTACAGGCTGCCTCTTAGCTACTGTATCAGGATGGGTGAACCTAGTAAACATTGCTATTTGGATGAGAGATTTTAGTGTTTTGTATTGTGCAGTACGTGCCACATAGAACACACATACCTTGCAATACTGTGGTGGTGCTTAGATAACTAAATAAATCTCTGCTGTTACCTAACCTGAGTGTTCTAGGAACAGTATTTCCTATAGCAAGGGCAGGGAAGCACAAGGGAACAGGGAACATGCTGAGGTAACCATATTTATCTATCCTAGGTGAAGTTAGGAAAATGTTCATTATCTGCACTCTGTGCAATGAGTTTTACAGTGTATACACAAGTTGTGTATAAACAGCTTATATATGAATTTATATATATAGCTGCAGATTTTAGCTAACATTTCAGTTTAGTTCGACTACAGGCCAAATAAATGTATGCATAAAGGATAGGGAGACTAGTATAACAGCAGCTTTGCATTCCTATGTTCATCCAACTCAAGATGTTGATTTTAATAATGTATCAATTTCCATGCTTACACTTACTTTTTTTTTATTGGTTGGGGTTTTTTTTAATATGTATCCATTGCTATGGCTGCTGAGTGCCTGACAATTTAAACATCTCAAGTAAGCAGGGCACTCATCCTACCATACCAACAATTTAATAATAGTCCATTGTCAAGCAGACACTTCAACAAAACATGTCTTGCATCATGTCCTGAAGGTCTGCACGTTCTGGCAGAATGCCAGCGGGAGCAAATTTCAGAGCCTTCCACTGAAAACATACTGCACCTCTAGTCTCCCAGCATGCACATCTCAGAACTGTCAGCAAACGCATGTCAGCTGATTTCAGCCATTGGGATGGATCTTATCTGAATCAACTCCATAGTGTGAAAATATATGGCTAATAATATAATGACTACTGACCTAAAGGATCCTCATGACAACATATATATGTAAGGTATTGCTCTCTGGGAAAGCATCATAAGAGATTCAGTATCTCTCGTCTTCCTGAGCTTCCCAGCAGGACAGTAGTCAGAAAATGTTACCTCAACTCCCTGCAGTATCCCATGAACAATATGATGCAGCACACACAGTCTAGAATAGCAGATACCACCACTGAGTATCTCATTAGGTTGTGAGTATAAGTTTTAAATACAGGGATGTTAATATGCTCAATACTGACGCTACAGTACATATCATATACATTCTCTCCACTCAATATATATATGTATATTGCTCAGTGCCAGAGGGAATCCCTCTCAAAGCCTCATTTCGCCCAACTTGACACACACAAACCAGGGGCTTGTCTATAAGTCACAAGGGTTGGAGGGTATTCTATTTATAGATAACTTAGCCTTAAGTAATGTACAGTACATTGATTCAGTTAATAAAACCAGCACCAAGGCTGCCTTTCTCCAGTATTTTATCAATATTCAGTTCACTGAGTTGATGAGATTTCTTAATGTTCTTATCATGAACACAAATACCTAAATAATTTAGGGTGCCATGATTTCTGGTCTTATACATAAAGTGATAAGAAATATAGAAAGTGACTTGCAAATGCATAGCAACTATCCCAAAATAGGAACCCAAATTCCAAACAGATTCATCTCTACTCTGCAAGTAGTTTGATAAATTGGTTTTGTCTAACCAGACTGAGATTTATTTTGGGGGGGGGGGGGTTGTTCAGACAATGCTTGGGACCATAGAGATTTAAGCCCTTTGGCTCGCAGCTTTCCCAAACTGACCCCATTTATGGCCCCAGCATTTTCTGGGGAATTTAAACCTTAAAAAAAAGAGTTTGGCTCTCATCCTTCCAAAGATAAGTTTCCAAATGTTAACCTTTGTTACTATGCTGGATTATTATTTTTATTATTATTATGTATGGGCAGGTGTGAGGGTGGGGTTGGAGACTTACAATGATCACTTTTCCTCTCATTGACTCTTGGTGCCTTTCCAGCTGAGATTCCTGGATAAGGGTGGGAGTAGGTAGAGCCAATCAGCTGTCTCTTGACTTCTCATCCTTTGCCCAAGAAGTGGTAAGGCAGGGAGACATGCATTCTATTGCTCAATTTTCCTACACCCTGCCTGGAAGAAAAAGAGAGTAATAAACTGGGCTTCCCTACTCCCATTCCCCCAAACCATAACTGAAGAAGGGAAAAGAAGAGAATCTACTGCCAAAAATCCCTGTGGAGATTTCTCTTTGGCGCCTGCACCATGGTTTCCAACCCCGCAGGAGCATTGTAAGAATATATTGATACATATCTGTAAGGTGCTATGGATACTTTGGAGATGGATGGATGGACGGATGGAAGGATGTAGGGAATGAACCACTGAAAGGGATATCACAAGTTGAAGGGCAAAGGTAACAAGCAGTTCAATATCTGGGGAAAAAATTAATGCTGGCTCCACCCCTGCTTGTGTACAGTTCCTTTTAAACACTATTTTGGAGTTAAAATATAATGTTTCCATTAGTTTTGCCACATTGAGACTCTGTAAGAGATACTCCATTAGCCTCACACAGCTTACATCTGGTATTACTTAAATATAAAAAGCATAACACCTCATACCGATAATATATCTTGCACATTTATTCCACCAGTCACTTTTAGAATTTATTCATGCTCAGTAACAGAATGCTCAGGAAGTTAGTCAATTCCATTATGTTGCTTTTCACCCTACACCCAAGCACAGACCACCTGAGGGATATACACTGGCTTTACCAGTATAGATACTGGCAAAGGTCCCAAGTGGCAGAAGATTTGCTGCGGGGTATGAAAGAGGAAGGCCGTGGTAGTGAAAAAATGACTATAACTCTCATTTTCCAAGGACCCCAACACAGAAAGTGGGTGGGGTGTCTAAGGAGGTCCTTCCATATCACAGGGATAAGTGCATTATCACAACTTGAATAGAATTGACCTAGGCAGAGCGGCTAGAGGATGCACTAATTTAGTACTTCCCCTAGGCAGTTTCCATGGCAAGACTCCTATGGAGCCCTGACTGCAACTTAAAAGTTACCTTTCCCCAGCAGAAAGCCTGAGGGAGTGCAAGCAGTGACTCTGGTGAAGGGAGATATAATCACACTTCACAGCACCAGCTTGAATGAATCTAGACATTTGCACAAAGGACTAACTGGCTATTGCACCTTTCAGATGTGGGAATGAGAAGGTCACTAAAAAAAGTGATTCTGTGGGTGGTTCTGAGAGGAGGAAAAGACAATGCCATCTCCATGTGATAATTTCTGTCTAAGAGGAAAAAACTGAACAGTTCCAGAAAGGACAGTTTGATGTACCTCAGGCATCATTAATGTGCACTCTGGCCATTTACACAAGATTTTACCAAATTATTGAATGAATAGATTTACCTGAAGTTGTTCCAGTACCATGCGAATGATGCTACCTGTGTGATGCACAGAGCTCTGCGCCTGAGAGAGGAAAACACTACAACCTATATTGTAGTGGGAATACAGGGGATGCTGTACAATATTAAGACCGACAGATGTGGCTTCCAGAATTTTAGTCATTTAGTCATAAATGCACAGAAAATTGACTGAGTTATAGATTTTAGAGAGAGAGATTTTCCCAAGTGCCAGCCATCTACCACCACCTCCACAAACACACCTTATTGAAGCTGTCACTGCCATTATGGTACTCATCCTCCAGTCAGGCAGATTATGAAGTCACCGTTAACACTGCCCTAACAATAGATGGATAGCATGAACTCATACAACAGTGCAACTAGTATTCTTACAAAGAAGCCTTCATCACCTAAGGCCCCGATTCAACAAAGCTCTTTAGATACACTTAGTCAGGGCTTATTTGGCTCTCCAGCATGACAGCTGCCCATACATCCATGACAGCTCCAAGACTTACTAGATTGGTATAACCTGGCTCTTTTGTTTGAAAAACAGTATTTAAATCTACTCTTTTGTATTGTTTTTATAAAAAACTCGTGATTTTTGGAGTGGAAGAGAAGAAAATTATTCCCCCCCTCAAAAAAGATAAGGATGAATCTAGCCTGTAAGATACAGAATTCCAAGTACCATGTAAAGGACAATTGAAAAGTAGGTAATTATGTGACAATTGAAGAATATGCTTCTGTGGTACCATTGTGTGGTTGGTCTGGGGCAGTGGAAAAATAGTACACGATAACATTTTACTGAACAAGAAAGGACCAATTTGCATTCAACTGTGAATGCCAGTTGTTATATGGGACTTGCTAAGATGCATGTGCACACCTGCAAACTCTCTGAAGAAACACTCAAGTCATTATTCAGATGTGTAGCCCATAAAGTAATTTATTGTTTTAGAGTCAGGAGCAATACTGTTATCTTGATTACTGGGAAAAGCCACAAAGGAAAGTCACTGATCTCACATGCAATTCTTTTCACTAATGAATACATTCCTGCTATCATGATGAAGAACCAACTATGCCTACAACAAATGCAATCATCTAATTCACAATTTTCCTTGGAAATTGAACAGCATCATTGTAAGTTATCAACATCTAAAAAAAGATTTGAAAATTCTGTTTCTGTTTTTTAAAATACCCGGAAAATAAAAATTAGTCTCAAGAACAGAAAAGATGAAATATAATAAAATGATTAATTTAAAACATTTTAAAGACAGAATTTGCTACAAGGTTAGCAGCTAAAAGGAAAGGATACAGTCTTTGAATGACATTATGATGTAGTTTCTAGGTGGATGTACTTGAGAGTCTGTTTTGTCACTTTATCATTCAACTACAATTTTTGTATTGTAATTCTTCTGTACTTCATTAGAACAGTATTTAATTAAAAACACTAAGGCGTTAAAAATCAGAATTAAGAAGATACACACCACAAAGCAAACAATTAATGTTTAATGAAAGGCACTTTATTTTGGACAAAACACTACATTTTTAATACTTGCAGAAATAATTGATGTTGGCAGATTTTGATATCAGTAGACCTCTAGTGGCTACTACAGTAATTGATGATTACATTACTTTTCTTTACCTTTTTTTCCTCTAGAATGAAAATATTGTTTAGGAACAAAATTGCAACATATGGTTAGTGGTACAGAAAAATAGTACTAAGCACCTGATTTCTACATTGACACCAAAGGCCCACCTCTGAACCTGAGATTATGTTTCAGAGTAGCAGCCGTGTTAGTCTGTATCCGCAAAAAGAACAGGAGTACTTGTGGCACCTTAGAGACTAACAAATTTATTAGAGCATAAGCTTTCGTGGACTACAGCCCACGAAAGCTTATGCTCTAATAAATTTGTTAGTCTCTAAGGTGCCACAAGTACTCCTGTTCTTTTTGAGATTATGTTGCATCTTTTAATATTTGCTGTTGAACTCTCTGTAATAAATGCATTTATTTAAAGCATATTTGCCAGTTTTATTGGTATTAATATTTTTCACACTGGCATACAATAAATAAGAAAGTAGCTTTTGATAAAAGGAATCTACAACCAAATGAAAAAGTAATTCCTACAAAAAGCATATTCAATATCCTATGATTTAAATTAATCAAATTACACATCAGTATTTGCTAAAAATTAAGATTTAGTCCCAAGAAGTAAACTAAATTCTGATGCTGAAAACAAGTCCAAACTCCATGAAAGTGTCGTAGGGAAGTATGTTTACTGACAGAAAGGGAGACAGTCAACATTACATCTCACTTTAGATCTAGACAAGTTTGAAATGTAATGAATGTGGATCCCATAGAGCAGTGGTCAAAACACAGTCTGTCAGTATTGGCCCTGCCATTCAAATCTCCATGTGGAGAATATAAAGGCGGATAGTTCATGAAAAAAATTAGATCTGTCATTTCTAATAACATTATTACAGCAGTGTCTTCAGTGCCACTGTGGGTAAGACTGTGTCAGCATCCCTGTTACAAAGCCCACTTTCAAGAGCCCTAAATCTCAGCCAGAAATACATTCCATAGTATACTACTGCACAATTTGTCAGTTTCACTAGGGGGACAATACCTATCCCTGAAGCATCAATCCTAAGCCCCTGCAAAACACAGGATACTGAACTAAATGGACAAATAGTTTGTTTCAACGGAGCGATTCTTATGCACCACATAATATATATTCTATAGCTGCAGTTTATAAGACGTACCATTGTGCATTTTAAACACTGTGTAAACATACATTTTCACACTAAATTTTGACTGGCCCAGAAGCAATTACTATATCAAGTCCCCAACTCGCTGAAAGAGGATTATAGTGAATAATGCACATTTTGTAACATTTCCATTTTAGGGCCACTTGGGCCTTATTCACTTTGGCTAAAAATTTCAAACTTGGGTACTTAAAGACAAACATCTAAATCTATACTTTGGTGCTTAATGTTATGGCTACATGGCAACAACAGAATGTGAGTGCAGCTTGCATAGTCGTACATGAGCTAGTTTTAATCTAGGTAGCTCAGATATCGGAAGCAGTGAAAACACAGCAGCATGGACTTCAATGCAAGCTAGCTTGCCATAGCTTCACTGCTCAGTACCCAACCTAGGCTAGATTGAAGTGGGAGTCCAGGGTAATCAGTTCCTCACAGGATGCACTCAGCATCTTGCAGGACCCATCTATACAACATCATGGAAACTAACAAGCTCATTGGTCAAAGTTTTTTCCACTAATTAAAAACTACCATTTTATCACACAATATCACTATATTAAATCACTACTTTGAAAGCACAGTACCTAAAGTAAAAGTTGATCAATTGATCCCCTAGAATATTTGGTGTACCCTCTACATCAGCGGTGGTCAACCTGCATCCTGGGGCTGCAGGGACGTGCTGGCTGCCACTTCCCGCAGCTCCCATTGGCCAGGAACAGCAAACCACGGCCACTGGGAGCTGTGGGCAGCCATGCCTGCGGACAGTCAGTATAAACAAACTGTCTCCCGGTCTGCCAACAGATTACCCTGACAGGCCACGTGCGGCCCACTGGCCACAGGTTGCCCACCACTGCTCTACCTACTGGAAAAATAATTGATCAATCTGATATTGGAAAAAGCTAATTATATTTGAGGGCCAACTGTGTGCACTATGTGGGTGAAATTCACCCCTGTACAGAGGTCTTATGCTACTCTAAAGTCCCAGTTAAACTCTCAAAATAGGGTTTAACTTGTTCACAGATCTTTTGCTAGACCTCCGCACCATCATGAATTTCACCTTGTAAAAAACTTAGAAGATAATGTGGTCCCTGAGCCTAGGAATCTATCACCTAAATTAGACCCAGAGAGTACAGTCTGAACATAATCTCATATGTATACACAAAAAACAAATACAACACCCTGTAGGAAAGAGAAACCCTCATGCACCACAGGATTTATTTTTTTTAAGAAGAGTATGTGTGTTCAAGGCTAGGAAGTTTTCACTGAAGCAATATTGCAGAAGTGAGTTTTCAGAGCAAATTTTAACATAGCGAGGGAGCCATTGTGCTGAAAAGTATGTCGTCTTCACTGGCCTTTGTAAGAATCTTTCCTTTGAGAAGAACACCCAATACATGGCCATGGAAGCTATTTTTTTTAAGTTAATCATGCTCATAGCTGATTACTGTGGACTGAGAGAAGCAAGACAAACAACAGTTTCATTTGAGGAATCACACCCCCATCAAATACTACAGCAGTTGATCTCTTGGCTGTCTACACCTCATGGTTATCCATTAAGATTGAATGATGGATGCTCACGAGCCAAATCACATCCTTGCCCAAGAGCATTAGCAATGATAAGTTTGGCTGGGCAGTCTGTATAACATTGGAAGTAATATCAACTCTGCAAAAACTTCCTGCTGTGCGACATCAGTTACACACTGGTGCTGCAAGTCTTCTAACTCTTGACTGCAGTTGGATGAATGATGCTAGAAGTGATTTGTAAATATTTCTGCACATAAAGGAAGAAAGTTTGGTTCACTTATTTGTGAGGTTATATTTTCATTGTTTATGAATATTCAAACAGCCACTGGATTTGATATTTTTAAAAATGAACGTGAATCCGTAATATTTCATAAATTTTAGCATCTGAAAATTTCTACTGGAAGTGCATTATCTATTACCCCTCATTCATTCATCATCCTGATTCAAATGTATCAGTCATCCAGAGAGTAGAAACAGTATCAGGTGACTTAGATGACCAAGCATACACTACAAATTACTCTTGATTTGCCCTGTTCAAACTTATAATCAACAAATAACATTACAAGTGGGTTGTGCATGAGAAGATGCTCACAGATACTTTTAGTTTGGAACCCTAGGAAGATCACCTCTATACAAGGATATGTTAAAATAATAGGAGTGATTACTAATGAGGTGGTGTAACGCTAGTACGGGAGTGACTATGCTAATACTTGAGTTAAGACTCCTAGTTTTTTCATTACAGATGTTTTCTGTAAACCTGAGCAGTCTCACTCCGCATTAGCTGCTCAAATAGTTGCTAAAAGTACTGAGTGTTCTCTCCAACCAACCTGACTCCTCTCCTAAATATTACACTTCAGTCATGTCAAAACACGTAACTGGTGAGTACTACTGGTAGTTCCACATGGCATATAGGAATACCAAGGAGGAAACTTATTAATAAATTAGTGACTATGACTAATTTTTATATACAGCCCCTATCTATTTGCTCCTAGGAATTAGCAACATGCCAAAGAGGTAATTTCACATGGAGCAAGAACCTACTGTTATGAAATTACCGTTATTGGTAATAAATACATTTATAACAGAAGAGTGAACCAGTCTGTGCATAAACAGACCCAGTTTCATTGGGGAACTGTAAAAGAATTCTGCAATAAAAATGCAGGCTCTTGAAGTACAAGCATATCTAAAACATCAAGGCCACTAGTTATTAGCAAAGACTTTTAAAAGGTTCCGTGATAAATGGAGTTAAAAAAACCTGAGAAATGTAGTTTTTATACTAATGGCTGCATAATCTTTGCCTAGGCTCAATGACTGAAAAACAAATTCAGTTCAGAACAGGGCTCAAAATCATTAACTAAAAATCATGAAACCAAGCAAGCCACTGACCCTAAGGACACTTCATCAGTGCTTGACAGATCCTGCATGTCTTTATGTGCTAATGGCACATAGCAAGTTGTGATATATCCGGGAAAAAGATGTGTCTTTACATCCCCTTTCTTCTTCTTTGTCTGAACATATCCATCAATAGGCCCCCCTGTCTCCGATGGCTTTGGGGCACAGTATTATGAGCATGTGAACTGACTTTTCTCTTACTGGGCATGTTCAGAGAATCGTTTTTAAAAGGAATTTACCCATAGTGGTAAAGACAACTTCTCTCATAAATGTGGATCTCAAAATATTACCCAGAATTACGGTAAATATTGAAAGCCAGTCCCCTTTAATATAAGAAGTGGTAGACTAGCTTTGTAAAGAGAAGGAAACCCACATTTAATATGCAAGGGTGTTGAATGAGTGTGAGCTGCCAGAGAGAGCAACTCCAAATCAATTCCAGTGTTTCAGGGTCAAGAAATAGCCTCTCTTTGCACATGCTGGTCATATCTAATTAAAGTGTTCCACAGATTTAGCTCGGGGTGGAATTTTAGCCACCAACTCTACCGCTTCCCATCTGCACTTGTGGTAGCCAATAAACATCCATCACTTACTTTCATTCTCAAGGGAGGAAAACAATAGTAATGTATCTTCTCCTTTTTGTTTTTTATCCTCTTGGGATAGTCCCTGGATATGCTACCTAGAGCTCAGTAAACTCCAACATCTCCAGATAGATAATTCAATTCTTAAAGCCAGCTCTTATAGATTGTGGTTTCTTTATTTCACAACCTACAATCTATTCTGACCATCACGTTACTGGCAAATTCTCGAATTTCAGGGCTCTGAATAAGCTATAAGAGTTGAGGCCTGGACATTTTTTCTTCTGTCAAAGACCCCTCCTTGCCTCATTTTCCCAATCCCATTGGCCTTCTAATTTAATTAGGAAGATATGAAAGTAACCTTTCTAAGACTTGCCCGGGCCAGCCCACCACATTTTGGCACCTGAGGCGGGGAGCTCAAATGATGCCCCCATGCCTCCTTGCTCAGGCCAAAACTTTGAAAGATCTCAATTCTGCCTTCTTACTGTTCTACTCCTCTCATGGTACTGCTCTGCTACCTACCCCAATAAAGGAGAACTAACAACTTAAAACGCCTTATTCAAAAATTTTAAGTAACTCTTAACTTTCAAATGCCTAAATAGCAAATGTAACTTTTCTTGTCTGCATAGTAAACACTGGCATATTTATCTGTTTGAATAATCAAAGTGGTGCTTTCCGTGCCTTCTTGGTTGCAAAGATTTGAACTGCTTCCTGGAGGTCCACAGTCTGGGCCAGCTCATGCTCTATTGAGATGGTTGCAAGGCCAACCAGCATCTCCTGTGTCATTGTGGAGTGTAGATGTCTTTTTATTAACTTAAGCTTGGAGAAGCTGCGTTCTCCACTGGCAACTGTTACAGGAAGTGTTAGAAGTATGCGCAGAGCAACAAAAGCATTTGGAAAGAGGGTGGTCATCTTATTCGTGCACTGTGACAAAGTTCCTCCTCTATCTTGATGGGTCCTGCGCTTATTGGCAGATTTTCTTGCCTAGAGATTCACCATGTGGGTTGGGGAACAGCCCAGAGACCTTCCCCTCTGGAAGAACCCACAGTCCAGGTCACTCGGGAGCTTTGGGGGGAACCCGGGCCCGCCCTCTACTCCGGGTTCCAGCCCAGGGCCCTGTGGACTGCAGCTGTCTATAGTGCCTCCTGTAACAGCTGCATGACAGCTACAACTCCCTGGGCTACTTCCTCATGGCCTCCTCCAAACACCTTCCTTATTCTCACCACAGGACCTTCCTCCTGGTGTCTGATAACGCTTGTGCTCCTCAGGCCTCCAGCAGCACACCCTCTCACTCTCAGCTCCTTGCACCTCTTGTTCCCAGCTCCTCACACTCTCATACTACAAACTGAAGTGAGCTCCTTTCAAAACCTAGGTGCCCTGATTAGCCTGCCTTAATTGATTCTAGCAGCTTCTTCTTAATGGCTCCAGGTGTCCTGATTAGCCTGCCTGCCTTAACTGGTTCTAGCAGGTTCCTGATTACTCTAGTGCAGCCCCTTCTCTGGCCACTCAGGGAACAGAAAACTACTCATCCAGTGACCAGTATATTTGCCCTCTACCAGACTCCTGTACCCCACTGGTCTGGGTCTGTCACAGCACATATATTACAGAACAGCCTTTGGAATTGATCCTGCTGAAATGTATCTTGAAAGGGCTTTCAAGTTCATCACCTAAATCACTCCCATCAATATCACGCATGTCATCATGTGTCAACACTGTCTCTAGTGCCTTGCATTGCTGGTGTAGGTCTTCTTCAGGTACAGTGAGGAGTTTTGGAATATCATGCAACATCCCAAATATACTGTTGTGTTCCTTGAGCTGCAAGAAACCTTCTTCAACTGACTGTATTGCACAATCTCGCATCTGGTTAAAGAATTCAACTTTGAATTCTTGTTTGTGGTCTCTTATGGGATTATCCCGTGCCTCGTAATCAAAATGTCATCTTCTTCGGTGACTCTTGTATTCTTGAATGGGTGGGAAAATAGCTTCAGTGTGAAGTTCCTCTGCCAACTTCTGTGCACTCTTCAGAACGTTTTGAAATCCCTCATCTGACCGATAAGACTCTAGGTATGACTTTGCTTTGTCCAGTTGTTCCATTGCTCCAGATATATCAAGGTCAACACCTTGGAGTCTATTGCTTACAACATTTATTTCAAACAGTATGTCATGCCACAACATTAAGCCACACAGAAATTTGAAGTTATGTATGTTTCTGGTGATTCCATTTCCCTCTGCCAATGTTCTCCCATGAACAGTTCCTGTCATAACATTATCCTCCATAATGGCAACTATGGTATCATCTATCTTCCCAATTTGGTGTTTGATAGGCTTTATCGCCTCCATTCGACTTTCCCTTCGTGTGGCACTCAGTGGTCTCAGTGTCAGATAGGATGTTGCCAGATGTTGCTTCAAAATTTGCCATCAATGAGTTGATGCAGAGAAAAATACATAGATGCTTTGAATTACATTAAAAAATTCAGCAGCCTCACTAGAAGCTAATGCTGCACCACTGACCACCAAGTTCAGTGAATGAGAACTGCATGGGACAAAAAAAGCTCGAGGGTTTTACTCTCGGATCCGTGTCTGCACTCCTCTGTTCTTTCCTCTCATGTTAGCACCATTATCGTAGCCCTGACCTTTCATGTCAGCTATCACAATTCCCGTATCTTCCAGCTTTTTAAGAAGCACATTTGTCATACCAGCTCCTGTAGTATCATCAATGTCAATAAATTCTAGAAAATGCTCTCTGACAGTCACCATTGCAGGGACATTTTCACTAGGTTCTGTTGTTATTACAAAACACACCATTAAAGTCATTTGTTCCGTATGGCTGATGTCAAGTGTGCCGTCCAGAATAACAGAGTAATATCTTGCTGACTTCAGATCTGCCACAATCTTCTGTTTGACATTTCTTGGGTGGTGACTCTTCTTAGATTCTCCTGGAGTACAGCATCAAACTCAGCCATCAGCTCCACAATTTGAAGGAAGTTTCCATTGTTTGGCACATACAGCTGATCTGAAGTGCCACGCAGTGCTAGGTTTTGGGTAGCAAGCATTCTCGCAATGAGCCTTTTCAGAACATTTTGCCAGTAAAGAGATTCTGATGCAACCTTCTCTTGATGCTGATCATTTATGGTGACCTTTAACCTTAGTCTCATCTCAAGCTCTTTCCACCTATGAAATGCTTCTCATGGCATGCCAGATTTCTAGCCAGATTTTTCCAGTCCTTTGTTCCTGTAGAACCCAGTGTGGCTGGAACATTAGACTGGAAGAGTTTGCAACAAAAACACTATGCAGCATTCTGGGTTTTTGAGTACATAAGTCATGGCCTTTCCACTTTGTCACCATTGGGGATTTCACACCAGTGATGCGTTGGATGGAAACTTCTATTTTCACTGTCTTTGGGGAACATGAAGTTTTTCACTTGCTGTGGTCCATGCAGTACAAGGAAGTCACTCACACTACTGCTCAAGTGGGTCCACAGTCCAGGGTCATCTAGACTTAAGGAACTAAACTCAGCAGCAGCTATTTCTTGCGCCTCCACCACACTCTTCTCTGATCTACAGTTTTCTTCAGGAATGTGTATGGTTACATCCATTTGAGATGGAGATATGGATGCTGCACTAGCTGCAAGGTCACCTGCACTCTGACTAACTGGAAGATCAGGCATCTCCTCACCACTCACATCCTCACTGGGGCCGGAAGACTCACTGTGAACATCTCTGTCTATGTAGCTCAGGAGAGCTCCTTTCTGCTTAGATAGAAAAGCTTCCTTTGCTTTCTTTCTTTTTCTGAATGCTGCCCCAGAGGGGCGTTTTCTTCTTTCACTCATAGCTGCTGTTCTATGCCAGCTATAGTGGCTCTCAACTCTCAATTGAAGGGGACAAATAAACAGGCTGGTATCAGGGCCTGAGTAAGGAAAGATATCAGTGTCTTAAGGGCCTAACTGGCTCCTACTACTTCAGTTGACTACCTGTTCTCCTCAAGTGGGTTCAGGGAAGCAGCAGGAAACAGGAAGCTCCCTGAGAAGCTGGTGTTAATCAGTCCAGGCTCCTGGGGGTGCTAGAGAGGTACATAAGAGGCTCCTACTTCTCTCTCTCTCCATGCAGCTCCTGCTGCTTTCTGTTATTCCCTCTCACCTTTTCTCCTGCCTGCCTGTTATGTCTCTTGTGCCCTCCTTCCCCCAGCACAGCACTCCACCATCTCTGTGCATCTAGAGCAGAGATAATACATATGCACCAGCAGCAGACACAATTTTCTACACTCTGGGTCCTAGTGGCGCCCCCACACATACACATAGTCTGGCACACTGAGGCTGCCGCCCTGGTAAGGCCAGCCCTGGACTTGCCATCCCTGCTAGTAGCAGGGAACATTAGGGATTAGCAATACTCTGAGCCACTGAAAACTGCTGTCGCTCTTGTATGGATAGGTACATTTGACAAAGATGGTAATAGTCCCCCAGATGCTCCAACTGAAAATGTTTCCTTTAGCATTACTAGTTAGAAAGATAAAACTACTGAATCCAGCCTTTGATTTAAATGCACAGGCAAACACATTGCCTTGAAAAGATTTGGCCTTCCACCGGAGCAGGGTGAGTGGAACAGGTGATAGAGGATCTCTTCTAGAATTTAGACAACATAACATAGCACATTATTTCTGCCATATCTCTGAGTAGTTGCTAACCCTGAACAGATTTTGCTGTAGTGAAATGAAGCAGGAGTTTAGCACAGACATACATTGGACCCGTTTACCAGATAGAGATCAGAATGGATTACTGATAGACCTTAGGGGATCAGTACATAAAGGGCTCCTTCTAACACACTTGTAAATGTGCCCACAAATTGATTCGGAATAAGCAGGGCCAGCTCCAGCACCAGCCCAGCAAGCAGGTGCTTGGGGCGGCCAAGGGGAAGGGGCGGCACTTCGGGCTGTTCGGCGGCAATTCGGAGGCGGGTCCCTCTCTGAGGGAAGCACCTGCCACCAAATTACCACCGAAGAAGAAAGCGGCGTGGTGGAGCTGCCGCCGGAGTGCTGCCGATCGCAATTGCGATCGCGGGTTTTTTTTTTTTTTTTTTGCTTTTTTTTTCCCCGCTTTTTTTTCCCCCACCGCTTGGGGCGGCAAAAACCCTGGAGCCGGTCCTGGGAATAAGAGTAACCTTTCATCCTTATACCAATGTGATGAACTCATGATTTCTTACCAGCCATCACGTAAATCAACTTTGTAGTCTAGAAAAAGATTTTAAAAACCGCAAACAAAAAACCCCACGGCCAGATCTTCAGTTGGTGTGTAAGTCAGCCTATCGCCACTAAAGATCAGACCCTGGATGTCAAGGTTAAGCCTTTCTGGACACTATCCTATCTTATTCTGGAAAGCAAAAAACTCTTTTAAAAATTCTTTTCATGGGATAAACTTAAGACACCTTGGAAACCACCACTACAGGGGAGATTTTCAAAGGCAATCAGCGGCAGTTAGGTGCCCTACCTCCATTTGTGCCTTTGAAAATCTCCCCGCTAGTGTCTAGCTTCCTGTTTCTAAGGCAACTGTTTGGAAACTGGTTTTTAGCTAGATTCTCAAACCACCTGTCATGTCAGTTCCTAGTATTCTGGAACCCTCTTAGTGAGGCTCCAGGCCAGAACACAGTACAAAGAGACCACTTGATAGAACATAAGAATGCGCATATTGGGTCAGAACCCTGGTCCATCTAGTCCAGTATCTGCTGATGCCAGATGCTTCAGAGGAAATGAACAGAACAGGGAAATTATCAAGTGATCCATACCCTGTCATCCAGGCCCAGTTTCCAGAAGTCAGAGGTTTAGGGACACCCAGAGCATGGGGCTGTGTCCCTGACCATCTTGGCTAATAGCCATTGATGGACCTGTCATCCAGAAACTTACTGGTTCAAAAAAGAAAAAAAAAAAGAAAAAAAAAATAAATAATACTTTTGACCTTCACAATATCCCCTGGCAATGAGTTCCACAGGTTCACTCTGCATTGTGTGAAATACTTCCTTGTGTTTGTTTTAAACCTGCTGCCTATTAATTTCAATTGACCCTTGCTTCGTGTGTTACCTGAAGGGGTAAACAACATTTTCTCTATTCACTTTCTCCACACCAATCATGATTTTAGAGACCTCTATCATATCCCCCCTCAGTCATCTTTTCCAAGCTGAATAGGCCCAATTTTTTAAATCTCTCCTCATAAGGTTTCTCTACTGGATGCTCTTTTACTTTCCAGAGACAGGGCACATACCACCACACACATCCTGCTGGCTCACTCTGCAGCATTTGATAGTGTTAATTGCCAAAATCCCTGTCCTTACTTTCCTCCCCCGCCCAATCCCAGGCAGCAGTGGTGAACAGAAACACCCTGAAATGCTTCATATCTTTCATCTCAGACAGAAATCTGAGTATTATTATGGGAAATTGTTTCTTCACTGTTTCTTCTCCTTCAAAGCCTCACCTTCAGAGACCCACAATCATAAATCCTCTCCACATAGTAGCTATATGAAGATGTTGCAAGAGCTAGCTCTAAATCTCCTTTATCTAATGCCTGGTCTGCACTGGGGGTGGGGCGGCAAGCTAAATCGGTCTAAGTTATGCAACTTCAGCTACGAAAATAGCATAGCTGAAGTCGAAATACTTAGAGATACTTACCTCGGTGTCTACACTGTGGTAAGTCGACTGCTGACCAGAGTCGATGGGAGAGCATTCGGCGGTCGATTTATTGCGTCTTCACTAGACGCGATAAATCGACCCCCGCTGGATCGATCACTCCAGAGGTAAGTGTAGACATGCAGATGGTAAAAATCTCATTTTCTAGTTTTTTCAATGGTGACCCAAAAGCAGAACCTGGAGAAAAAGCAGCCATGCCATCTAATGCTGAAACTAAGCAAGACCAAGGTGATGCTGGTAGGAAGAGAGAAGTGATATGAAGAACTTGCCTCCTTCATACCATCTCCCACTATTGAGAATATCGGGCCTCAGATTATTCGATCAAGCCACAATTCTGAGGACCTTTTGAGACTCAGCGTTACTGGTTGCCCAAATAGCCACGGTAGCAAAAAAAACACTCACTTTTTCACCTGCAAGTAGCCAGAAGATCATATTCCTTCCTACATGGCACAGACCTACCCATGGTGATCCATGCTTGTGTGACCTCCAGGCTGGATTAGTGCAATTGTTATACTCAACAATGAAGCCACATGCCCTGAAAAAGCTCTAGCTAGTACAAAATACAGCAGCTCATTTGCCTAGCAATCCAGGTTGCCATGACCACATCATCCAAGTGATCTCTGCAGTAATTCTGTCCTGCATCCAAAGCCCTCCATGAGATTGGCTCTAGCTACTCAAGAGAATGCCTCTCCCTTTGTGACCATCACCTTCCCTGACAGCTGTGTTCCACTGAACAATGAAATACTGACCAGCAGGAGCATAATTTGTGAGCATGGAAGGAGCTCGATCCAGATTATAGAACTCACTCCTGCAAGAGATTAGTGACCAAACTTGTTTTGACATAGATTTCCTTTTATAAAGTCTTCTCTTTCTTAATAAATTCTTCTCTCTCTCTCTCTCTCTCTCTCTCTCTCTCTCACACACACACACACACACACACTCACTCCCACTAAAAACTATAAAGTAATCATTCCATTTCTCTTACAGGCCGGGAAGGGAGGGTGCGAGAGAGATTATTTCTATTTTTAAATACTTGCTCAAATAGTATGTGGATAATGACTATATAAATAAGACCAAAAATAATGAGGCTGGCAAAATAATTTGTGGTACTCAGCTATCATTTTCTTATTCATGATGAAATCTGTATTCTTTGTTCCTTATACAATTCTGAATGCTCATTCCTCTACCTGGTAGAACTAGCTGAGAATGAAGTGGGAGAGAGATATAGCTGATAGCACGGAATAGTTCCCAGCCTTTCTGGAAAGTGGACCAGTTTATGAGATTCAGATCTCAGCTGTACCAACTAATGGTCACTGCCCTCCATTTAATTGTGCATGCTGCAAACATCAGAGGAGCTTTAACTGCTCCAAAGTGTTTTCTCAGGAGCCTGAGATCTGGAGCTGTCCAAACTCCATTTCAGATAAGAGCATGCCTGGAAGAATGAAAGTGGGGCCCAGCACAGAGGGTCATAGCGTAACAGTCACAAATGCCTTACATACCAGCATAGAAAAAAGGTACCAGTGCTTGGCAGGCACTGACGGAATAAGTCTTGGTGTGACAGGAGTATTTCTTGAGATTGGGTGGATATTGAAATATACTTCATTTGACAGAAATGCAACCTAAGTAACTCTGCAAGACAAATACCTCTATCAATAACCTCAGCATGTAAAGATGAGGAAGGGTTGCTATTTCATTGTTTAAGACCCTATAAGACTACTATTGACTTTCAGGGTATGTCTATGCTGCAATAAAAGACCTGTGGCGGCAAGTCTCAGAGCCTGACTTGGGCTCATGCTACAGGGCTAAAATAGCAGTGTAAACATTTGGGCTCAGACTGGAGCCCAAGCTCTGGTACCTGGTTACAGGGCTGGGTTTCAGAGCTTAGGCTCCAGCCTGAGCCCAAACATCTACACTGCTATGTCAGCCCTGTAGCACATGCCCCAGGCCGTTAACCCAGGCTCTGAGATTCACTGCTGCAGGTTTTTTTGTTATAGTGTCCCTCAGCTATAAATGTGTGATTTTATTACAGGCACTACAAATATTGACATCCAACCCTCCCAATAGCTGCTCCTGGTAGGAGATACAGCATGAGACTTGCGAGATGGCTCCTGTCCAATGCCTTCTCTGTAGGCAGGAAAATCATTTTGTTGAAACAGACTGAAGCTTCCCCACCTACATAAAAATTGTAGACAGTGACCTCTTTTTGGTCCTGTGGAACTTGTATACCAAATAGCACAGGAAGATTTCTTTGATGGAATTTGGACCTATCTTATGGCCAGTCATAAATCTTATGGCTTTAGAAAGTCAGGACCATTATATACTAGGGCATTACAAGACGGTCTATATTTTTAACTAAAACTGCACATGCTAATGAGTGGATTCATGAGGCACTTGTACAAATCTATACATCTTTTCAGTAATCATCTTGTTTTTCTTTATTTCTTGGTACTTTGAAACATTTTTCTTTGCTTTATGCGTTTTTTTTTTGTCTGAATGATACCTTTTTATATGTTTGAATATATCTGTGCATGTTCCATGTTGTTATCTTTGTTCCATGCTAGCACTGATGGATATGTAACTCAGGGCTTGTTTTAATTTAATATATATATATTGAGAGAGAGAGAGAGATGCCTATCTCATAGAGCTGGAAAGGACCCTGAAAGGTCATCGAGTCCAGCCCCCTGCCTTCACTAGCAGGACAAAGTACTGATTTTTGCCTCAGATGGCCCCCTCAAGGATTGAACTCACAACCCTGTGTTTAGCAGGCCAATGCACAAACCACTGAGCTATCCCCTCCCCCAAAATAATAAATATCTTTAAAAGAGACAAGGTTAGCCTGTAATGATTTCCACTGTTAAAAAGATGTTCTCTTGACTATAATATTGAATGAGTATGTTAGATTTATCTCACAGAAGAACATAACTGAGAAAATCTGGTTATTGTAGAAAAACTGAACTACAAAGTTATTGTACAAAAAAAAAAAGCCCACCATCTTTCTGTCAAAAGTAAAAACAGCCAAATTCTACTCTCAGTTATCCACACTGAAGTACAGAAAATTCCACTGAAGATACTCCACATGTACATGGTTTATCTGTAAATGTACTTGTGATACTCACAGCCATAATTTTGAGTGCCCCCCCCACAGTATTTAAAAATAGAAATAATCTGTCTTCCTTCCCACCCTGAAGAAGTTTTTGTTTTATTTGTTGGAATGGGTGAGGTGTGCCTGAAGAAATTAAGGGTATATCTACACTGCCCATGTTACAACGTGGCCATGGCAGCGCTGTGATGTGGGCAGTGTAGTCGCGCTCTATCATCGGGGGAGAGCTCTCCTGGCAATAAAAAATAACCACGCCGAACGAGAGGAGTGGTAGCTTTATCGTCAGGAGTGCAGCGCCCAGCGATAAAGCACTGTCTATACTGGTGCTTTTCAGCACTCAAACTTTTGCACTCCAGGCGATAAAGCTACCACTCCTCGTTTGGGGTGGTTATTTGTAATTGCCGGGAGAGCTCTCCCCTGAAGATAGAGCGTGATTACACTGCCCACATCACAGCGCTGCCAGTTTTAGTGCCAAAAGTGGCAGTGTAGACACAGCCTAAGAGAAAACCCAGCCACAGCACTGAGTTTTGCATTCAATTCTGAAAGTGGTGAAGCCCATTGTCCTTTATCGTTTGCTGAAGTGAGCTCCTTAGTGGAGGTCCAGCTCCTGTGCAAGGTTTATGTCTCATAGTTACAGGCCTCATTCTATTGGTTGAAAGTTATTATTCCAGGAGAATGTAGATGTCACAATCACAGGGAAAGTGCTGATCTCTCAGCTAAGGCCAGTCCCCTGAGGAGCTTTGAATGCCTGACATTCATATATTATGGTCATGTCAGGCCCTAGAAGAACTTACACTGTTCTGTGCAGTGTTGTTGTAGCCCTGTGACTCCCAGGGTATTAGAGAGACAAGATGGGTGAGGGAATATCTTTTATCGGACCAACTTCTGTTGGTGAGAGACACAAGCTTTTGAGCTTACACAGGGCTCTTCAAATCTGGGAAATGTACTCAGAGTGTCTCAGCTAAACACAAGATGGAATAGATTGTTTATCATACATAGTTAACACATATTCAAGGACCATTCAAGGTGAAGTGGACTGTTAACACCTTTCCAGTCATAGGGGGGAATAAAAGCTGGGGTGGATTTAGTGGGTCATAGATCGTAATAAGCCATAAATTCACTGCCTCTCTATTCAGTCCACAATTTTTAGTATCTTACAAAGTTAGGGACTGAATAGAGATACTGAATTTATGGCTTATTACAGGGGTTCTCAAACTGGGGGTTGGGACCCCTTGGGAGTCGGGAGGTTATTACATGGGGGGGGCCGTGAGTTGTCAGCCTCCACCCCAAACACCACTTTGCCTCTAGTATTTATAATGGTGTTAAATATATAAAAAAGTGTTTTTAATTTGTAAGGGGGGGGTCACACTCAGAGGCTTGCTATGTGAAAGAGACCACCAGTAAAAAAGTTTGAGAACCACTGGCTTATTACAACACCCACACCCTAAGGTTTATTTTCCTCCCCCTATGACTGGAAGGGTGTTAACAGGCCACTTCATCTTGAATGGTCCCTTGAAATATGTGTTATCTGTTCCTGTTGAACAGCCAAAGCCAAATAAATGGCAAGATGTCCACCGCAGGTACAGATTGGAGCCAGGAGGTTTATAAGAGTGTATTGGCAGTCTCTGGGGGGGGCGCACGGGAAGGAGTTCTGTGACAGTGGCTGCAGGGGAGGGCGGGCACAGAGCTGCTCGGTTTGCAGTGCTAGTAGCGCCTGGAGCATGTCCGCTTGGCACTCCATAACTGTTAGAGCTGCACCCAAGGTCATATCTGTGAACCAAAACACAACATTTTACAGAAGCAGCATTGTTTGCAACACACAGAACACTGATTCAGTGATTTAAAACGCAGCCACTATTCACATACATGGCACTAATTGGCTGACCCCAGGCAAGCACACATGAGCCACAAGACCCCCAAAATGGTGAGTAGCCACAGGGGCAGGGTAAATCACTACTGTACACTGGGCACGTGGCTCTTGGGCACTTGGGGAGAGCCAGCACTGTAGGGGGGGCCTGATAATCATTCCTGTCCCCACATTTTCCACAGGCTGTGATCATTATGGAAGATATCTCGCTGCTGAGGGTGAGCAGGGAATCAAAGGAGGGTCTTCTCCAAGACTGTGACTTTCGTCCTGGCATTTATGCGACTCGCCTGTGTGCAGCAATGGTCGTTTCCTCCCTCTCCCCACCCCCGTGATGGCAGAGTTGTGTGGGAAAGTTACCATTAATGGAGCAAGAAACAAAGCAGCTCTGCCAAAGAACTTGCGGCAGCGGATTGCCCAGTATCTCCATGAGAGTTTCCTGGAGATCTCCGAGGCAGATTCCCGCGAAGTGAGGGAGTCAATCAACAGCCTGTTCCACTGCTCAGACTAGGCATGTGGTGGTACGCGCATCATACAGACACAAGCCTGTTTTCTGCAACCCTCCTGCCCCCAACAACTCGCTTCAGTGATTCCCAAAATCAAATCCATTTACCAGGGGCCTCTTCTCCTGTTTGTGCTTTGCCAAGATCTGACAGCTGTGACTGGCTAGCTTCCTCTGGGGTAGAGAAGATTTCCTGGCTACATGCATCTCTGACCTCCGAGTCATCCTCTGCCTCTAGGTCCCCCTGCCCCTCCACATCCTCGTCCATGATTTCCTCCTCCTGGCTCGGTCCACTCTCGACTGGCACGTGAGCCACCGAAGTATCCACAGTGACCTTCACAGTGGAGGTGGAGTCGCCACCAAGTATTGCGTCCAGCTCTTTGTAGAACCGGCAGCTCATGAGCGTAGCACTAGAGCAGTGGTTTGCCTCCCGCGCCTTGTGGTAGGCGTTCCGCAGCTCCTTCACTTTGACCCGGTCATGGCCCCTTTCTGTCATGCATCATGAAATCTGTCCATAGATGGTATAATTCCTATGGCTGAGGTGCACCTGGGACTGGACAGCCTCCTCTCCCCAAATGCTGATGAGGTCCAGCAGCTCAGCATTGCTCCAAGCAGGGGATTGCCTGGTGCGTGGAGCAGGCATGGCCACCTGGAAAGATGTGCTGAAACCACTGCACGCATCACCGAGCAAACAGGAAGGGGACTTTCAAAATTCCTAAGGAATTTACAGGGAGGGATTGATGGTTGGTCACCTGAGGGCAGGGCAGTAGAGTTCAAACCGATCACCAGAGAGGTAAGAACAGGCATTGTGGGACACCTCCCAGAAGCCAATCTCAGCGCTGTAATCAGCCAGGGTGTCTACACTGGCACCGCGGCGCTGTATCCCCGGCACAGAAAGCTGTACGTCTCTCGGCGGGGGGATTTTTTTACAGCGCGGCAACTGCGTAGTTTCTGCACGTTAAGTGTCTTGACAGCGTGTACACCTCGGCAGTTACAACACAGAAAGCTGCTTTACTGCGCGGAAACTTGCCAGTGTAGACAGGGCCCAAGAATCCCTCCCGCCTGAAGGAGGGAGAATGTCTTTAAGGAACACACCTTGATTCAAAAGAATTCACTTTGCAGGGTAGGAGATTTTAAGCTCCATGTCTGCATACCCCACCCCACCCCGAAACAAACACTGTCTCCACTCTATTTTTTAATACTTAATGAAGTATAGTGATTTGGCTACTAAGAACTGATCCTACACACTGCTCAAGCACACACAACCAGGGTACAGAGGGAAAAGGTGTTCAGTAATATAGCCTGTTTTCATGTGCATTGGCCACAGAGAACATTTTGCAGCGATTCCTACATCCCACTCACCAAGCACCTCCAGCACTATATTCCACTACAGACCTGCCAGGCCATTAAGTAGGATGAAAATTGGAGCAGAGAACTGGCAGAGCAGAGCAGTTGCACAGGAGTTGGGTAGGTACCTCTAAGTGATTTAAACATGCAGCCTGTAGAGGGCCAGGGAGTGCACTCAGCTTCCTGGGTAGCCATTAATTTCTCCTTGGAAAGAAGTCATTCTCTCCGTACCTCCCCCTTTTCAGAACTGGGTTCTAAGGGGGTTTCTATGGAAATCAGTATTCTCAGAAGCCAAACAAGAGACCTGGGTTCAAAACTGAACTTGGGACCCTACTTCTTCAGTTACTGAGGAGTACATGGCAAAGCTGTCATCTTTAATCGTAGACTCAGACCAACAATACACCTCTTTTAAACATTTATGCTGCCACCAGTTCCCCAAATCACTAGCCAAATGGGCCTATTAGGCACATGCTTACGGAGTGAGGAGGAAAGTACATACAACTTAGTAGCTGATCCAGAAAGCAGAAAAATATTCTCTCTCCTTGTTAACAGACTTCATAACAGCCCCCCTTTCAACTAAAAACAGGGCAAATTTGCAAGGAATGCAACAATATATGCAATTTCCAATTTGTGATTAGAGTCACAAGGAGAGTCAGGGATTGTGTTCTCAGCCAGGAAGCTAAGCATCTGCACAGTTCATGGAGAGCACACACAACTTAAAACCCAGTAGTTAATTGGAGAAACCTAGCAGAAAGAAATATGGAGTAAGGTAAGAACATAGCTCAGTCACTGAATTAAAATTATTATCTGTAAATAAACTCCACTGCTTAATAATTGAGTAAACAAAATTACAGCCCCCAGAATCAGCCTCTCCAGAATCAGTTCAATCCCCCACCACCTGTTCTGAAAGTGTGAAGGATGAAGTGCTGGCTCCATTGAAATCAATGGGGCTTTTGCCATTGACTTCAAGAGGATTGGAATTTCACCCTGAGTATTTTGGGCCTGGTGACGTTGGGTAGAATTTTCAAACATGCCTACACATCCAAGTCTTTTTTGAAAATGGGACTTTGTCTCCTAAGTCACTTTGATGCTTCTGAAAATATTATCTGTTGTCCTAAAGCAGACAAAACTCCCCGAATGTTGCCTATGTCCCCCTACAACATGAATTGTGGATAGGGTTGCCAACCCTCCAGGATTGGCCTGGAGTCTCCCAGAATTGGCATCGATCTCCCAGTGACTACTGAAAGCAATCCAGGAGATTTTAATAGGATATTTTAAGAAAATGACACTATATCATGTTGGGGGGGAAAAAATCTCTCAGAATAGCTTTAGTCAGAGTTGGCAAGCCTAACGTAGATGCATTCAGCACAGAAAGCTATGCTAACTTGCCTTTTTTATTTGCAATTCACCTTTGTATCCTTCCTACTATATGAACAACTTCCTGATTTGGATATGCTGATGTGTAAGCACAATTATTGCAGCCCCAAGGAGAAGATAATATTCTCTCTCTCATGTCCAAAACATCAGGAAGAGTGTGTGCCTGACTGGCCCTTTGTGTACTTAAAGTTGTGATCCATGCAGATATGATTTTATTTGAATTGTTCTTTTTATGCCATTAGACTTAGAGAACTATAGTCCAGTCTTGGTCCCATTGAAATCTCTGATAAAATTCCTATCAACTACAATGAGGCCTGGTCTACACTATGAGTTTAATTCGAATTTAGTAGCGTTAAATCGAATTAACCCTGCACCCGTCCACACAACGAAGCCATTTCTTTCGAAATAAAGGGCTCTTAAAATAGATTTCTGTACTCATCCCTGATGAGCGGAGTAGCGCCGAAATTGATATTGTCATTTCGAATTAGGGTTAGTGTGGCTGCAATTCGATGGTATTGGCTTCCAGGAGCTATCCCACAGTGCACCATTGTGACCGCTCTGGACAGCAATCTGAACTCGGATGCACTGGCCAGGTAGACAGGAAAAGCCCCCGCACATTTGAATTTCATTTCCTGTTTGCCCAGCACAGGAGAGCACAGGTGACCACAGAGAGCTCATCAGCACAAGTAACCATGCAGCACCAGCATGGACTGTACGGGAGGTACTGGATCTGATCGCTATATGGGGAGAAGATTCAGTACTAGCAGAACTTCGTTCGAAAAGACGAAATGCCAAAACACTTGAAAAAATCTCCAAGGGCATGATGAAGAGAGGCCACAATAGGGACTCAGAGCAGTGCCACGTGAAAGTCAAGGAGCTCAGACAAGCTTATCAGAAAACAAAGGAGGCAAACGGTCACTCCGGGTCAGAGCCGCATACATGCCACTTCTACGCTGAGCTGCATGCAGTTCTAGGGGGGGCCGCCACCACTACCCCACCTCTGACCGTGGATTCCGAGGCGGGGGTAATCTCATCAGCCACACCTGAGGATTCTGCAGACAGGGAAGAGGAGGAGGAGGAGCACGAGCTTGCGGAGAGCACACAGCACTCCGTTCTCCCCATCAGCCAGGATCTTTTTCTCAGCCTGACTGAAGTACCCTCCCAAGCCAGTACCCAAGACCATGACCCCATGGAAGGGACCTCAGGTGAGTTTACCTTTTAAAATATAAGACATGGTTTAAAAGCAAGCATTTTTTAATGATTAATTTGCCCTGAGAACTTGGGATGCATTCGTGGCCAGTACAGCTACTGGAAAAGTCTGTTAACGTGTCTGGGGATTGTGCGGAAATCCTCCAGGGACATCTCCATGAAGCTCTCCTGGAGGTACTCCAAAAGCCTTTGCAGAAGGTTTCTGGCAGTGCAGCCTTATTCCGTCCTCCATGGTAGGACACTTGACCACGCCATGCTAGTAGCAAGTAATCTGGTATCATTGCATGACAAAGCCTGGCAGCATATGGTCCTGGTGTTTGCTAGCATTCAAGCAACATCCGTTCTTTCTCTCGCTGTGTAATCCTCAGGAGAGTGATATCGCTCATGGTAACCTGGTTGAAATACAGGAATTTAATTAAGGGGACAGAGGTGGCCCTTCCTACTGGGCTGTTTGCCTGTGGCTGAAAATAAATCCTTCCCTGTAGTAAGCCAATCGCGGGGGGGGATTGGCGCTTTTCACATGTGGCTAGCAGGGATCTTCCCTGATACCAGCCACGCGGTGGGGGGAGGGACAAAGCGATCATCCCAGAGAATTGGATGGGGGGGGTTAGTTTGGAAAACCGCAGTACTCAACGAGCTTTGCTTGGTATGTGGGAAAGGAGGGCGCAGAAGCTGAAAGACAATGGCTTACCAAGGCCGCATGCAAGTCTAATTCTGTTGCCTGGACCTGCATCTGTGATCTCTAGCAGCAAAGTCACAGGCACTAAATATTAA
Source organism: Trachemys scripta elegans (assembly GCF_013100865.1). NCBI lineage: Eukaryota > Metazoa > Chordata > Testudines > Emydidae > Trachemys > Trachemys scripta. The sequence goes on from NC_048299.1 coordinate 210,120,753, forward strand.
GAGGCAAAATGCAACCTTGCACAGAAATCACATGTGCTATGTAATGTGAATAGTGTTGTTCACCGTGAAAGAGTATAAGCATTGTTCTGTAAAATGTAACATTTTAAAAAATTCTCTCCTTTTTTCCCTCCCTCCAGCAGCTGCAAATTTTTCAAGCCTCCCCCCTCTGTCCCGAAGGCTATCTCAGATAAGGCATCAGAAAAAGAGGACGCGAGATGAGATGTTCGTGGAAATCATGGAATCCACCCGCAATGAAAGAGCTCCTTTGAATGAGTGGAAAGACACGGTTTCAAAGTATAGGAAAAATGCCAGTGAACGTGAGGACAGGAGGGACCAATGTGAGGATATGAGGGACCAACGTGAGGAGAGGAGAGATGCTCGAGATGAGAGGTGGCGGCAGGAAGATCAGAGGAGGCAGGATGCAACGCTGGGGCTGCTGCATGAGCAAACAGATATGCTCCGGCGTCTGGTGGAGCTTCAGGAATGGCAGCAGGATCACAGACTGCCGCTGCAGCCCCTGTATAACCACCCTCCCCCCTCACCATGTTCCATAGCCTCCTCATCCAGACATGTCAGAACGCGGGGGGGAGGCTCCGTGCACCCTCCCATTCCACCCCAGTGGACAGCCCAAGCAAAAAGGCTGTCATTATTTTAACCTTTTTTTAGTGGGCTTTTCCTTCCCTCCGATCCTCCTCCCAAACCCCACCCAGGCTACCTTCTCAGTTCTCTCCCTCTTTTTATAATCAATTAATAAAGAATACATGATTTTTAAATGATAGTGACTTTATTTCCTTTGAAAGCAAGCTGTGATCGAAGGAGGAGGGTGGGTTGCCTACAGAGAATGAGTCAATAAAGGGGGCGGGTTTTCATCAAGGAGAAACAAACAGAACTTTCACACGGTAGCCTGGCCAGTCATGAAACTGGTTTTCAAAGCTTCTCAGATGTGCCGTGCTTCCTGGTGTGCTCTTCTAATCGCCCTAGTGTCTGGCTGCGCGTAATCAGCAGCCAGGCGATTTGCCTCAGCCTCCCACCCCGCCATAAAGGTCTCCCCCTTACTCTCACAGAGATTGTGGAGCACACAGCAAGCAGCAATAACAATGGGGATATTGGTTTGGCTGAGTTCTGAGTGAGTCAATAAAGTGCACCAGCGACCTTTTAAACGGCCAAATGCACATTCCACCACCATTCGGCACTTGGTCAGCCTGTAGTTGAACAGCTCCTGACTCCTGTCCAGGCTGCCTATGTATGGCTTCATGAGCCATGGCATTAAGGCGTAGGCTGGGTCCCCAAGGATAACTATAGGCATTTCAACATCCCCAATGGTTATTTTCTGGTCCGGGAAGTAAGTCCCTTGCTGCAGCCATTTAAACAGAGTAGTATTCCTGAAGACGCGAGCGTCATGAACCCTTCCTGGCCAGCCCACGTTGATGTTGGTGAAACATCCCCTGTGATCCACCAGTGCTTCAGCACCATTGAAAAGTAACCCCTGGGGTTTATGTACTGGGTACCCTGGTGCTGGGGCCAAGATAGGTATATGAGTTTGTAGTGAGTTGGTGTGGCTCCCCTCCTGCCCAGCAGAGGGAGTGCCCTTACAGATACCCAAGTGGGCAGAGCCACCGACGCCTGTTCCCACCCTCCGGAAGTCAAGGGGCGGGACAGGAAGTATAAAAGCCGGCCGCCAGAGCTCAGTGAGGCCCCAGCCACCACAGGGAGCAGACGTGCGGCCGAGAGCTCACGGACGGGAGACCTCCGAGGCCCGGGGCCGTGGCTCTAACTGGCCGGAGCTGCCCCGAGCCCACTACGAGGAGGAACCACCGGAGCCCATCTGCTCCCATCATTGGGAGGAGCCGTTGTAACTCCCCCACACCAACCCCGAAGGCGAGACGCCACCAGGGCCCTTCCGCCCCTGCTGTTACCCGGAGGAGCCGCCTGAGTCCACACCGGACTTCCCCGAGGAGCTGCCGGACCTGCCACCAAGCCCTGGCCGGGAGGAACCCGTGCTGATGGACTGGACTGGGCCCGGTGCCACGGACAAGGTAGGCCCTGAGGGGGAACTTGGAAGTAGCCCGGGGGTAGCCGACCCCGAGCGGCATGCTCGGCGTGGAGGGGCAGGGATTTGGGGTATTTCTGAGGAAGTAGGCGTAGGGCAGGCTCTGTCCCCCCAGGCAGAACAGAATGTCGCAGCCTGCCTGCTTAGTGAATTGTTCCCATTGTCTTTGTGCACTCCCCCAGAAGTATAAAACAGGTGTAAAAGTTTTCAGGCTACTTTACATTGCCAGAGTGGTGTAAAGGTGTCTTACTGTAAAAGACAATATGGCTTACATATGCTTATGGTGCTTTAGTGATTAGAACTGGTCTAAGTTTTTGGACTGAAAACATTTCCTATCAAAATATGCTCCATAAACTGTTTGCTACTGACCTTTCTGGAGATTGTCAGTAGCGAATACAAATTGTGAGTTTGATTCCAAGCCCTCACTTGCTCTTCAGTTGCCTGTGATGTAACACTGAGCATGTGACTGCATATATTTGTTGACTAATAACTAGAAATAAAGGTTCAAACCTCACTACCTTACTATTAGACAATGGAGGTTTTAGGATTTCCTCCAATGCTCCCCCCAACTCTCATTCTTCATCCATTGTATTGTAGTTGAAATAAATTACCAAAATAATTGAAACCAGCATGATTATATTATGTTATTTTGACAAAATGTGCAGAAGTTTAAAATATTGTGTGCAGAATTATTATTTTTTTGGCACAGAATTTCCCCAGGAGTAACACTAGCTAGATTAAAGCTAGCATGGGTCTGGGCCTTCCCACGCTGCAATCACACTTTCATTTTCAGCATAGATTTACCCTTAATGCCAGATCCAGAGTCCCTGGCAGTCAATGGAAATGGAACTGACTTCAGTTTGCTTTGGATCATGCTCCTATTGCATTTCTCCTTATAACAAAGCAGAAAGCTGAGAATACTAAGAAAACTCAGCAATTAGAATTCCCTGCACTTAACAGGAACATTATTTCCTAATTATCCACTTGCTTTCCTCTACTTACAAGGTGCCTGTTAGTTCTCCAGATTATTATTTATAGATCAACTGCCATGTAGAGGAGGAGTCTTTCTAAAAGAGATTCATCAGCATTAGCTGCCTTAGCACAGAATAATGAATGCAACAATTGCCATTTTTCCAATATCAGGTAAGTTCTGTTTGAAAATATTGCTTCTCACATCTCAGGTAAAAAACACAACCACTTATGTTCCAGCATAGCAAATATTACAAAATACTTTAATGCTGAAAAGAGCCACTCTTCTTTTCATAGGCAAAGTACTTGTTTATGGTTAGCAAATGACTCTACATATTAAACTTCTTAGCATCATAGAAGAGTCTATCAAATGAAAAATGCTTTAAACTACCATAACAAACAAACCCCAGTCTTTCACAAGACAGCCTGATGTCACTAGGGAATTTGGTGTTCAGAAAAAACAACCATTTTAATAGCTTCTTTAAATAAAAATCAGAATAGCAAAGAACTGCTAAATTTAATTTTCTATTAAGCATATTGCTTTACATCCCTTTTATTAAAGTAAAAATGGGCTTAGATATTTTCACTACATTAGTCTACGCTATGATTCACATTTATGTAAAATGATAGTCTACACTAGCTTACATTTTAACAGTAGTTACATGAGACAGCGACCTATACTGTACCTCTGTACTGGAAGAGGTGGTCAAATTTAGTCAACATGTATGTGCAATTCCCTATGAAGTCTACCAGTGCAGATCCAAAAGAGGAATTGAGTAACACTGATCCACTGGAAGGTAAAGCCATATCCAAGACCAAACCACCTCCATAATGTTGAGGCTTAAAGGAAAAAAAAAACACCATCTGAAGGATTGAAATACAACAGTCTAAAAAAGGTGGAGTAGATGTTTTAGGGCTTGCTCTACTGAAATCAACAGAAAATGGGCTCAGTTGAATAACTGAGTAGGGAAAAGGGGAAAAATTCCTTTGGACAGTTATTGGTTATTTCTACTGGGTGAAATTCATCTGTCAGCAGAGGCTCAGCACAATGCTAGCGCATCACTGAACTCCTGAAAATAGGGACTAAGTAGATATATAGGCTTGGAGCTAGTTCTCTATACAGGGGTAAACTTCACTCTTGGGACTGGGTGGGTCATGCAAACATGATGGATCTAACTAGAATGGAGTGTCAGCAAGTATTTTAGTGTTTTTATGTAAGAATAATTTTAATTTTTGAACTATTATTGGTTGAAAATATTCCCTCATGTAATTATGCAACAACAGCTAAGAACTTGATTGTAACCAACAGTTAGTAGTTGGTTGCTAACAAGTCAAACATGACAAACAATTTTGAGGCAATTATTGTCATTACAAGCCATCCTCAATTGTTCAAGGCAAAAGTAATAGAAAGTGACAGTTGTGCAGCTGGGAGCATGGTGTGGGAAATGAAATTGTTCCCTGGTCGCAATGAACCAGTCAGAATGCAGCACAGAGTCTGCTAAATGCATAATTCATGGTTAGAAATATTTTAGTCTCTAACGCAAATTAGAGTATAAACAAAGGCACTTTAAAAAAAACAGAACTTTAAAAAAAGAAAAGGATTAGAGAACATATGTAGTTAGTAATTAAAACAAAAAAGTGACAGCAGATATGTTCTTTAGCACAATGCACCCATAAGGTGCTTGCAGACCTGCATCACTTCAATGAGAAGAGAGAATTCTGCACATGAACAGTATACTGTCCCAGCAGTCAAGTTGTCACACACTGCATTACCACGAGGGGCACGTGTCTTAATCCTGATCTCACTCTTGTTTCTTGAGGCTGCCTAGATATTGTGTGTGTTCAGAAGGTAGAGTTCTGAACTCCAGGGCCACCCAGAGGAGGGGGCAAGTGGGGCAATTTGCCCCAGGCCCTGCAGGGGCCCCGCGAGCCCTAGCCCGGCGGCGGTCCAGGTCTTCGGCGGTGGGGGGCCCTTTAGTGCTGCCGAAGACGCGGAGCGACTGAAGGGCCCCCCCATCGCCGAAATGCCACTGAAGACCCAGACCGCCGCCGGGTGAGTACAAACGCCGCAGCTCCCCCGCTTTGCCCCAGGCCCCCTGAATCCTCTGGGCGGCCCTGCAGAACTCTGGGATGTGGGAAATACTTAATGACACGAAGATGGGAGGAGAAAGCAGTGTCCTTGATAGAAATATGCTGTTATTCTAATCTCACCACAGGTTGGAGCCACACCAGATACAATATCAAAAGCAGATTACTCGCTACCACCCAAGAATGTGCATCAGATACTTGCCTAGCTGTGGAGTCATTCTGATGACAATGCAAAATCAGTTGTCATGCCAGCAGAATGTGGTGTTTTAAAATATTTGATATTGAAAATTCCACTCAACCCTCCACGGGTTCCAGGGTGATGTTAAAGACTAAAAGTACCTAATATAGCTGCATTGACATTTAGAGCTATTACACATTCCTAATACAGTACATTATCATGGACATCATATTAGCGCCAAAGAGTCATTGCAGTGTTACTGGCAGAATTTCATTCACTTGCTCCAAAGAAGTCATCAAAATGTCAATGGAACTTGATTTCTACAATTGTATTGGTATTAATGATTGTTTTAGTGTATTTTTTGAAGTTAATATATTTGTGCAAACTAAACTACACCTAAGCAAAGCCAATGGGCCAAATTCACCCCAGGATGTAACTCCACTGAGGTGAAATAATACTATTGCAATACACCAAGTTCTCAAATTCAGTAAATCTCTGCTTAGGTGAACAAGGTATTATTTTTTTCAGATTGAGCGATATACTATAGCCTTCTTCCTGACTGAATAAACTTTTCTCCTGTTGTGACAGGGTGCTGACCAGGAGAACTGCAGAATCAGCCCCCTGCCGCCAGCCCCATTGAAGTGAATAAAGTGGAGCTGGCTGGAAAGAACCTGTCCTAATTGGGGAATGAGAGCCAGCTGCCAGCCCAGAGCTATATAAGAGGTTGGGAAAAAGGAAGCCAGAGTGGTGGTCCAGGTGAGTGAGGGAGTGCAGGCCAGGAGAAAGCCCCTCCCTCCTGGGTTCAGAACCCAGAGCTGTGTAGGGTGAGAAGGTGGTGGGAGCACAAACTTGTAAATAAAAGCACCTGTGGTTTTGGAATGCAAGGGTCTCTGAGTGACTTTATCTGAGCCTAGCAGAGGTAGAAGCCAGGAGGGCCAGGTGGACCCGGTTACACATGGGGCTTGTCTGGGATCCTGTGCCAGATCAAGAGTTTGGCAGCCCAGAGAAGGAGGAGACCCTGCAAATGCAGGTGAAGGAAAGATGCAAAAGGCCATGCAAACCTTTCAGCAGGCCTACTCAGCTGGCAGGCAGAGCATCAGAAGAGCCTGCAGGACTTCATAAAAGAGAAGGCCAGGGTACAGCAGCAGCTCCTCCAGGGAATGGTGAGTCCCATAGTGTGGGACGGTATTTGGGGGCTGGACCTAGGACTTTGTAAAATGGGCCCTGAGGATGATCCCGATGCCTTCCTAGGCACATTTGAGTGGGTAGCCATGGGAGCAGGCAAGGACAGGGCAACCTGAGCCCTGCAGCTCACTCCCTGCCTGGCTGGTGAAGCCCATGCTGCCTACATGGCCCTAAGTGAGGAGCAGGCCAGAAGCTATGATGCGGTGAAGGTGGCTGTCCTGGGGCTATCTGCTGAAAAATACCGCCAGTGGTTCCGGGCGGCAAAGTGGACAGGGGGTTTGAGGCCCCAGGCGTTCACCCAGAAATTAATGGACTGGGCCACCCAATGGCTGAGGCCTGATGCCTAGACAGTTGGGGAGATTATGGATGTGCTTGTCTTAGAGCAGTTTTTACATGGCCTCCCCAAGGCAATAAGGGTTTGGGGGCAAAGACACCAACTGAATATGGTGGAGGCAGCAGTGAAACTGACAGAGGAGTAGATGGAGACAGACTTCCCCAGGAAGGAGGGATGCCCCTATAAAGAGGAGGACACTGGGAGAAGAACCAGGGAACCCCCAACCATGAAGGGTCCTGAGAAGAAATCTGAGACCAGCTGGGGATCACCCATGGGGACCAAGACAATCGTCTGTCAGTTTGGGCAACCCGGACATAAAAAGGGGGACTGTCCAGACATGGAACGCTGTTTTACCAAGTTCTGCGGGTGGACTAACATGGGAGAGCCAGAGAAAGGGAGGCAGTTGTCCACCATTCCCTTGATGGTGAGGAGGAGACCCCAGCAGGGTCTAGTGGACACTACCTCCTTCTGCTCTCTCATAAGGAGGGCGCTAGTAAAGCCTGAGTGGGTGATTCCCAGAGCCAAACTGAATTTGGAGTGCATCCACAGGGATAAGAGGCAGTGCCCAGCTGCCCTGGAGGTCTGGGTCCAGTTTGTTGGATGCGAGTGGGGGTAGTAAAGGGCCTGCCATACCCCATGGTGGTAGGAACTGACTGGGACCCCTTCCCAAAAAGGGAGGAAATCAATGATGGAAAAGGGGGTCACCGCCCCCCCCCCCCCAAGAAAGGGGGAGAGGATCCCTGAAGACAATAACCCTAGACAGAGCCCGGGCAGGACAGGAGGAACAAAGGCAGGAGCAGGCATGCACCCCAGGGCCTGTCGGGGAGCCAAAAGGCTCAACGGAACTCCCCACAAGGGGACCCTCAGAATACCAGGCTCAGGACCCGCTTAACGGGCCTGGGGAATGTGCAGGCCTGGGTGTCCAGGGGAGAGCTACAATTGACCCCGAACCCTTGGTGGGGTCAAAGGCAGAAAGGGAAGGGGGACACACCTGGGGATGTGACTGGTGTGAGGACCTCTGGTTAGTGGCAGAACTACGGGGTTACCTAGCCCCCATGCAATTTGATGGGGGATGGCAGAACCCCTCAAGGAGGACCCAGTGGGTCACAGGAAAGATAGCAGAGGGCTCCCCTGGAGGACCCTGCCTGGCAGGGGGAGAAGAGGATGCGGATGGGCAAACCTGGCAGTTGGAGGGGGGAGGTGTGTGACAGGTTGCTGAGCAGGATGACTGCAGAATCAGCCCTGTGCTGTGCCATGCCAGCAGCATTTAAGTGAATAAAATGGAGCTGGCTGGAAAGAACCTACCCTAATTGGGGAATGAGAGCCAGCTGCCAGCCCAATTAGCCCAGGGCTATGCAAGAGGCTGGGAAGAAGGAAGTCAGAGTGGTGGGATGGAGGACAGCAAGGGAGTGCAGGCAGGAAGAAAGCCCTTCCCTCCTGGGTTCAGACACAAAGAACCCAGAGCTGCATATGCTGTATGGTGAGAAGTTGGTGGGAGCACAAACTTGTAAATAAAAGCACCCATGGTTTCAGAACCTGAGGATCTCTGAGTGACTTTATCTGAGCCTAGCAGAGGCAGGAACCGGGAGGGCCAGGTATGCTTGGTTACCAACGTTGACATGCATAAGATAACATTTCAATTTCTCATCAATTCAGCCCATGGCTTCTTCAGAACCATATACAAGTGAACAATCTATTCCTTCTCTTTATTCAAAAGTGAATTTAGTGCTTGCAAAAGGTGGCAGATTGACAGCCCCAGAACAGATACCACACAGAAGCAGAGAGCTTCCTTATGATCCTCAGAGATGAGCTTCCTCAAGGGTCGGTCCTAGGGCTGGTTTTGTTCAATATCTTCTTTAATGATCTGGAGGATGGCATGGATTGCACCCTCAGCAAGTCTGCAGATCACACTAAACTGGGGGGAGTGGTAGATATGCTAGAGAGGGATAGGATACAGAGGGACCTAGACAAATCCGAGGATTGGGCCAAAAGAAAACTGAGGTTCAACAAGGACAAGTGCAGAGTCCTGCACTTAGGATGGAAGAATCCCATGCACTGCTACAGACTAGGGACTTTTTCACTAGGAGGGGGGTGAAGCACTGGAATGGGTTACCTAGGGAGGTGGTAGAATCACCTTCCTTAGATGTTTCTAAGGTCAGGCTTGACCAAGCCCTGGCTGGGAGGATTTAGTTGGGGATTGGTCCTGCTTTGAGCAGGGGGTTGGACTAGATGACCTCCTGAGGTCCCTTCCAACCCTGATATTCTATGATGCCCGGCCTGTTTGCCTCAGCCCTCATCTTTGAGATAATCTTTCAGGCAAGGGTCCTTGGGATTTTACTCCTGCAGCTGAGATTACCAAAGCTGCCATTTAATGCCAATTTTGATGGTGGCTTTTTGTGATATGGCCAGATGTCTAATAGGAACTGGACTAAGATAATTAAACGCAACTCACAAGGTCTTCTTATTGATATTCTTATATTACTAACTTTTCTTGACACTGCCATGAAGTGCATGAATATCTTGGATTAGACATCACCTAGAAATTCTAGCATCTTATCATACTAGAATTCTTTGCCATGTAAAAATGAGAATCTGCTCAAGTACTTCTATTCTCCATTGACTTCAGTGAGATTCAAGGACTCAGTACATAACAGGAGTCAATCCCCTAGTTAATGTACAAATTGCAATAGTCTCCATGAAATTTTAGAATGGTGTATTGTGTCCCTGTTCTTTCTACATCTATAGGGCCACATCCTGCAGTCCTTATTCAGTCAAGACTCCCTACACTAAACAGAAGCGGAGACTAATTTGCTCAAAACATCTGTTTAAGTTTAAAACTGTGTTTAATATATCTGCTAAACTAGGCATAAATGACATTCACAGTATTGCAGCTGTACTCACTGTACTATGCAGATTACAAAATAAAACTAATCAAGTAGTAGTAAATCCAAAAACATACCTAAAATAGGATTTTGGAAGGTACGTAAATGAAGGTTTTATGTATAGCAAATGTAGTATAACTGACAAAAAAATAAGGAACACGTTAACAGACTACTTTCTTTTTAGTGTGCTATAACTTTGATTTACTAAACTCCCAGTATCCCTTACACATTAAAAATGCCATTTTAATAGTTCACTGATTTATTTTTTTGAATTCTAAAAACTCAGATTCATACATCAAGAAAATGCTGCAAAATATTTGAGCCCAGTCCTTTAAGGTTTTGAGCACTTCCCTTAAGCCACTGGATCTGAGAAGCTTTCCTACCTGACCAGCGGTGTTCAGCCCCTCTCACACCTTGTTCATCATGAACAGTTCTGTACAAACTTTGTGTCTGAGTTAAAAATAAAGCTGTGTTGTCAGCTAATGACTAATATAATCCTGGACCTGATCCTTGACCTGTGCTATATGTTGAACTCACTGGGAGTTCTGTATCTGGTTCACTTACAGCAAAAAGCTCATTATAAGCCTAGTGCTGAGAATTTGCTTCGACCTCAGTGACTTCATCATAACTCCCAGTGCTCAGCAATGTCAGAGTCAGACCTGAAATGTATGCAACTATGGTGAAAAAACATCCTGTAGTACAGTGTGCCCATTCATCCATTTGTTCTAGACTCATCTTCTGCCTGGTGTTTGCCCCATCATGCTTTGCTTAATGTTACTGAGGAAAAGAAAAATTTTGAGCTGATTTTTAAAATCAAAGGTCTTCCAGGCTTCATCAGGACAAAGTGAAGAGCTCAAGGAATTACTGTAGCTCACCTGTTATTGCAGGGAAGATGGATTATAAATTTGGCTTGAACTAATTTTGGAGTATAAAACAAAGAAAACTGTATGTATAACAGACTGTTAGACAACACTTCTAATAATACATAGTTTAACTGAATTAGCCAACACTGTGTTTCACAGGAGTTAATGTCACACCTTTTGAAACAAAAAGGGGAATATGGTTGTGTCTTTTGCTCTTTAAATAAACAATTGGAAGGAACCACAGGGGAATGGTAGGATACAAATAGCCATATTTAGTAAATATACACAATGTGTGAAACCTAGCAACTTGCTGCTACAAAGAACAAAGTGAGCACCAGGAGAGGACTCTCAAGCTATTTAAAGAAATCTACCCCATTCCTATATACTACAAATGCTCCAATATAAAAAAAAAATTAAATCAAGTATTAGACCCTTATTAATATCTTTGTATCAACAGAGTTTCTGGCTAAAGTTTAATCATGACATTTTTAATTTTAACTGTAAACAGCTCTACAGGTTTCATATAATAATGAAAATGTCTGTAGGGGAAAGTTATATACTTTAAAGAACTTTTAAAAAATAGTGCTAGCTTTAAAGTTAAGTGTGCAGACAAAGCACAAAGTCAAAAGAGGTCTTAACTCATTTTGGTATGTTTTAGTATAGGAAACAGTACTGTGAATAGCTATAGCTTCCATCTTATTCCAGTTAAAACAAAGTGGTCCATTTTATCCCCCTCCTGATGATTGCCTTTATTGGTAACTCAAATAATAGTAGCAAAACATTAAATTCACACCAGTTTCTAGGGACCTACCCAAATGAGTCCCTACTTTCCTCTGCAGAAGCTTCCCCACCCATCCCTTTCTCTTATTCTGGGAGAGGTGAGTTGCTACAATGAGTCTGCAGAATTTACTCAGCAGTTTGGCACAAGGTTCTAACTCCTGCTAATAGCAGGTCAACAGAAGAACTTTGTTTCTCCATGCAGCTCTTGTTATCCTCTTAACGGAGGCATTTAAAGGACAGCTTTCACAACAAACCCCACTTTAAAAGCTTTGAAGAGCTTTAAAATCTAGTAACTCCCAATTAAAAGCACACAGACTCCTCTTTTAGACAGACTAAAGATGTTTACAAACCCTGCCTTCAATCTATGATCTGAGGCAAGGGCTGATGGGTCTGGTCTGATAATATCAGAGTCCCCAGAGCAGCATCAGGGATCAGACAAACAAAGCTCAGCTGTTTGGCTAGAGCTCTGCCTGCAGGTAAGTGATAAATAGGGTCTCTCACAAAGAATCAGCTTAGAACAAGGGACTAGGAAGCGGCCAGAGAGACATAGAACTAGACTTACAGAAAGTAGGTGGGGCAGTTAAGTAGTTTGCAATCCTGTTAACCAGCTAGCTCCTGTGGCTGCCTTATATACACTCTACTCCACTAGGAGACCAACCAACTGGGGCTGCCCCAGAAGGGGATATGGCCAGGGGAGCCGGGGAATGATTTGATTGCAAACTGTCTCCCAGCTGCTTCCCAATGGTTGCAGGTACAGGTGCTTGGGGTGCTATTTTATCCCTTTCACCAGCAAGTGTTAATCAAGTCCCTATTGTTTAAAAATATCTGAAGTCTATTTTGCAGTGAGAACTGCCCTTAATGATATCATTGTGGATGGGGTGCTATAGGTGAAATTCATCTCTCCTCCACCTCCCCTCCATAAAGCTTGAGTAAAAGGGCTTTGTGTGGAGAACAGCATGCAGGCTGGGGAATGGAATTTATCCTCAGTCCCTAGGCAAGGCACAGGGCTGGAAGGCAATCAGGGGGTGACTATTGATGAAATAATTGCTGCTGACCTTATGGGAGGATTTGCATGTCTGAATTGTGACCCCTTGTGCAATCCTCACTCAGCACTATGAACTGGCACAGACTCCTGTGTGCTTTCCAGAGGCCACAGCATGTAGCTGATCTGCCTACGCTCTTCCCAGCTCGGTGCATAGCTACCAGGAAGCTTCCAAATATGTAGAGGGCCTTGCTTGGGCCCAGCAAAATAGCATGATTTTTACCCTTCATATGCATCTTGTATTCATCCTTGCAGTGTTTAAATTCAAACAGCTTGATCATGGAAGGTGCACAGAATGCACTAGAAGACCATGAACATCCTTAAGTCACAATTCTTCCAGCATGCTTTCTGCAGCTCACAGCATTGGGCCCCTAACTGAATATTATGTTAATGAAGAGGTGGAACTATATTTACAATCGTGGAATCATGGTCTAATACAGTGACACTCAGACCTCAATGGTTCAGGAGCCCAATTACCGATCAACATTATCCAAAGGAGCCACAGTAGAGTGACTTCATTGTTTATATATTCTTGGCTATTCTGACCAAATATTATTTTATCAACTAAAATTGGCTAATAATAAAAGCATCCTGATTTGGTTAATAACTATATCGCACTGTTTTAATGTCATGTGCTGCAAAGAGCCTCAGGAGACTCATTAAAAAGCCATTTGCAACCCCTGAGCCTCAGTGTGAGTATCACTGATTTAATACACTAAACTGTTAGGGTGAAAGACAATTGCCCTGCAAATCCTATGCTTCACATTTAGTGATAGGGCCTGCTTCACCACTGCATCACTCCAGTGTATACTGATGTAACACCATGATTTCAGTTGAATTACACCAGCATATAACTGGAGTAACACAGTAGTGAATCAGGACGTGTCTCCCAAGAGACTCAGATTCCACAATGGTGGTGATATCTATAAATATCAATAGAACAGATTACACACATGTACACACACACTAGACCCAGAGCTTGATTAACCTATGGTTACAGGTTTGCAAAGTGTTACCAATGCTAGGAAGTCTTTCCAAAGAGGAGACTGTGGTGGCACAAATTAGTCTTCCACTCGCCCACAGCCCAAGCTAATTTTTTATTATGATCAGTAGTCCAAAGAATAAATTTATAATCCAGACCCCCAATCCAAAGCAGAATTTCCACTGAAGTCAATGACCGGTTTGTGCAGAGATCCAGGGCAGAATTCTCGCTTCATGTAGTAACTAAATTTTAATAACTAAAGCTTCACCTTTACATCACCACTAGTTCTACCCTTTGTTTCTCTTTCTTCATCATTCTTCTTTCTTTGTTTCTCTCCTTCTTCCCTGTCTTTGTGTGTCTCCTCCATTCTTCCTTCTGCATTTCCTTCCCTGGAGCAACTCCCAATTCTCAACCCGTTGTTTTTCATTTCCATCCCTACCCCCATTCCATCCACTAAAATGATCAGTGATTAAATAGTTAATATTGACACTTATGTGTCTTCACTGGACTTTGGAGACTACACTCCAATAAGATAACTAAGGAATGGGGGAGTTCATACTCTGAGCCATTGTCTGAAGCTGTTTGCAGACCCAGAAAGATGTTGCTGTATTGATTTATACTCTCTTCTTGTGTGGAATATTTTCTTCACAATCACAAGGGCTAGAAACTTACTTTTTATTTTTAACAAAAGCTTAGTTTCTGGATCGTGACTACTTCTGTTGGGCAAAATAAATGCACCAAGTGGGCTACATCCAGCCCACAGGTCATGTTTGACATCACTGCTTTAAGCAACAGTCCTGAAATCTGAATCATTTCATCAAGTAAATCTCATATCTACAAAGCTAAAGACATACATTGTTTCAGTGTATACTCTTTGTCTGGCTTACACTAATTCTTTAGTTCTCCCATCTGTTTAGGTTTTTTATATAACAAAGATTGAGCTATATTTTCAGAGTGGATTTTGTTGTGGTCTTTGGGGCGGTGGGGGGGGGGGGTAGCACAAAAGCAATCTCCACAGAAATAAGGTATAACCGGTGATTGTATATAAAGAGAGTATCCACCATAACTATGGGCTAGATTGTGTCCCAGCACACAACTCAGTCCATTGCAGCCCAGAATCAGCCCAGGGAAGCATGTGTAGTGCAGACAGCCACAGTTCCCTATCTCCTTCCCCCTTGCTGCTGGAGGGTGGTAGACTGGTGCTCAGAACTAAGATTCCAGGTGAGGGAAGAGTAGGCAGCCATGCAGTACCCCTTGTCTCTCCATTCCTGGACCCAATGTCTAGATAGCCACGCACAGGTGAAGCGTTGCAGGGATTTTACTTCCCCTTATACCATGTGTGGACACACTATATATTTAATAATATAAAAAACCCAGCATGCTGTGGTGTAAAAGTGCCTACTTGTAAGCAACAATTAGCAGGCAAAAAATTAAACCCTGTCACCGTGTGTTGAGACAAAGTGAATCTATGTCTCAAGTTGCCTATTAAAATAGATTCTCAAGTAAAGGACATGGCAGGTTCTGAATGAAGATAATGCACAAAAGAGGGACGAACATACTATTATTATAATCTAGTTATTAAAAAGCTTACCATCTTGCTGGCTCTGAAGATTCTGAGGACTTTGCATTCTTTCTTCAAGATTAGAACTGAGATCAGAGTTCACAGCCGACATCCTGGTGGAGTCACTCATATCAAACTCATCACTTTCTATGGAACTTTCATCCTGCAAATTTAAAATTTCATGTTTCAGTTGCATTAGAAAAAGTCAAGATAACTTTCAAATATGATGTTCATGCTAATCTATCTTGCTAATTCATACTAATGACTAGGGGACCCTTGGTGAATTAGTGAGTAAGGAAACAAACATAAGAAGATCAAGGATAATGCATTACAAAATGTACTATGATCATTTATTTGACAAGTGCAGTTCAGGTTTAATTAATTATGATAATACAAATATTAGTAAGTGTTCTCTAGACTATTTCGTACAAGCAAAGTATTAGTAGTCTGAAAACTTTTGGCTATTAAATCTCGGTGGAACAGGACAGTTCTCCATTTTTTGTGCTTGAATTGCTCACCTTACCTGAATGAGTGGTGCCACTGACAATATGTGACTTTATAATGAAATTCTGGCCTCACTGAAGTCAAAACTGGCATCTGCTTACTCCCCCCTGACCCAGTCTTGTTCACAATGAAATCAAAGGCAAAACTAGCTAATATAATTGTTGGAGAGTGAGATGGATTTTATTCTGGCTCACACATCTTCAGTATAATTCTTAACTACTAATTCTGATTACAGAATCTTTATTATTGATGATGATGTGTGAGCTCACATTAATAGTCCCACTGAAGTCAATGACTCGACACCTGTGCTTAAAGTTAAGCATGTTCATAAGTGTTTGCAGGGTTTGGAGTTTGAGCTGGAAGTCAATGAGAGACAAATATGGAAAGCCCCCATGACATTTCTGCAGTCTCTTTTAAGAATATAGTAACATTTCCAAAGGCTTGTCTTTTAGCAACAAGAGCTTTAGAGAAAACCCAAAAAGCAATAAGGCTGATGAAACAGTATCCACTGAAGAAGAGTTTTAAATGCTTTATGAAGAAAATGAGGCATATTCATTTTCTCTTTTCGAAACACTGAATTTTAAGTAGCAGGCAATGGACTGCATTTTAATTTTTTTGTTTGTTAGTAACCATGAATGATTTAGAAAAGTTCAGCTAATGCTAGAATTAGTTGTTAATGAACTGGTCTGGATGGAGATTAATATCGTTATTATTTTCTTTTCACCTGGTCCCCGAATGAACTCCTTTCTC
Organism: Trachemys scripta elegans; assembly: GCF_013100865.1. Classification (NCBI taxonomy): domain Eukaryota; kingdom Metazoa; phylum Chordata; order Testudines; family Emydidae; genus Trachemys; species Trachemys scripta. The sequence goes on from NC_048299.1 coordinate 210,136,921, forward strand.
TTTTGTCTCGATGATTTTTCTGGACAATATTGATATTTCTTTAGTAGCGGGGGAGAATGTTTCCCTAGAACCAGTGTCACTAATTGCTCAATTGGACAGGTAAAGGGCTAGGCTGTTCCTAATCCCGGACAGGTGTCCAAGTGGGGAGAGGGTGCTGGAAGACTCCCCCTTGTACCTCGACACAGGTGTTAATGACAGACTCAGTCCTTGGATTACAATAAACAAAACACCCCACCCCAAGCAAAGCTTTCTACAACTTGAACAGGGGAAAGAGCCAGAACCGCCACAAAGGGCACCGGGGCGAGGCAATCTCATTAATGTGGGAGTTGCTCCGATACTACACTTGCGAGTCACAGCGCTGTAAAGGCTCCCCCAGCGCTGTAACTCACTCCCCGTGCACACTGTCAAGGCATTTGCAGCGCTGTATCTCGGTGGTTGCAGCGCTACATGTACTCTACATCCCCGAGAGGAATAGCGTGTATTGCGCTGCCGCTGCAGTGGTGCGGCACCAGTGTGGCCGCCCAATGCGCTGTGACTGGCCTCCAGAAGTATTTGGCAGTATCCCACAATGCCTGTTCTAGCCACTCTGGTCATCAGTTCAAACTCTACTGCCCTGGCCTCAGGTAACCAACCATGTGATCCGCTCTTTACATTCTCCGGGAATTTTAAAAATCCCCTTCCTGTTTGCTCAGCCAGGCGTGGTGTGGAGTGCTATCAGCGAATCTTTCCAGGTGACCATGCCTCCATGTGCCAAGCGAGCCCCAGCATGGAGCAATGGAGAGTTGCTGGACCTCATCAGTGTTTGCGGGGAGGAAGCTATGCAGTCCCAGCTGCGCTCCAGCCGTAGGAATTACGATACCTTCGGGAAGGTATCAGAGGACATGATGGAAAGGGGCCATGACCAGGATGCCCTGCAGTGCAGGATTAAAGTGAAGGAGCTGCGGAGTGCCTACTGCAAAGCCCGCAACGCAAATGGCCACTCGGGTGCTCCCCCCCGCGACCTGCTGCTTCTACAAAGAGCTGGATGCAATACTTGGAGTTAACCCCACCTCCACTCCGAGCATCACCATGGACACTTCAGAGCCGGTGTGGGGGGAGGAAGAGGAGAAAAACGGGAGTGAGGGTGGTGGGCCGGATGGAGACACCCTGGAATCCCTGGAGCCATGCAGCCAGGAGCTCTTCTCGAGCCAGGAGGAAGGTAGCCAGTCGCAGTGGCCGGTACTTGGTGGAGGACAAACAGAAGAGCAGGTTCCCGGTAAGCGTTTTTTATTTCGGGAAGGAATTTTTTTGGTGCGGGCTCTTTGGGAGAGGAGGGTTAGGCATACATGCCTAGATGCGGAATAGTGCATTGATGTGGTTTATCAATTGATGTGGTAATCGGCCTCGGTAATCTCCTCGAATGTCTCATCCAGAACGTGTGCAATGCGCTTACACAGCTTTATCGGGAGATCCACCGTGGTCCTTGTCCCAGCCAGGCTAACGTGTCCGTGCCACTGTGCCGCGAGGGGCAGGGGGAACATTGCTGCACACAGGCAAGCTGCATATAGGCCAGGGCGGAAGCCACATTGCAGTAGAAGACCCTCCCTTGCTTCCCAGGTCACCCTCAGCAGCGAGATATCATCCAGGACGAACTCCTGCGGAAAATGTTGGGACAGTGTTCAGTGTAGGTGCCTCCTGAAGCTGTTGGCTCTCCCCAAGGCACAGAAACCCAGAGGACGGTGCAGCCCTGAAACAGTCAGTCCCCCTTTCTCACCATTTTGAGGCTCCCGTGGGATATGTGTGCTCTGTTTCGGACGGGAAAATTATGCTATTGTGTAGACCCTGTGTGTTTTCTACTCCTTAAGTGCGGGGGAAATCATTAATCTGTCTGGTATAAACAATGCTGCCTCTGTTAAATGTTGCATTTTGCCTATACAGCTGCATCAACCTTGAGACCTCAGCCGTCCCTCTTATCGCCTGCTCAGAGACTGCAAAGATTCAGGAAGAGATCACGAAAAAGCAAAAAAGACATGCTGCAAGAAGTGATGCAGCAATCTATTAAAGAGAATGAGAAAGCACAGAACTGGAGGGAGAGAGAAAGCAGGATCCGCCAGGAAAACGCAGAGCACCGGTGGCAAAGCACAAAGCACTGGCAGTAAAGCACGGATCAGCTCATAAGCATCCTGGAGCGCCAAGCAGACGCTATCCAGGAGCTCATAGCCATGCAGAAGGAGCAGTACCACAAACGCCACCCTCCCACCCCCCACAGCCCTAGTCCCAAAACTCTTTCCATTGTGCCCCACTGTCACCTCCAACCCACTTTCCCCAACTTCCATGTTCTTCACACCACCAGCTGCCTCCAACACTACTATCTTCACCACCCAGCCCTGAAAACCACGACCCTTACCCTCTGCACTCAACCCCCATCACCATGCAGTATAGCTATCCTGAAGTGCAACACTCACTGCACAGCACACCAGACAGGATATACGCGAATCTGTGACTGTACCATTCCCCACTCCACCCCCTTGTTTCTTTTCAATAAATGGATTTTTTGGCTTTGAAAACATTCCTTATTATTGCATAAAGTAAAAGACTCCTTAGCCCAGGAAATAAACAGGCACCGCAAGTCTGCTTGTCTGCTTAGCAAACACTGATTCCTAAAGATTGGAACTACTGCACTTCACTCCCGTGCAGGAGATATCACTGCTGGTTTTCAGCCTCAAATTGCTCCCTCAAGGCATCCCTAATCCTTGCAGCCCCGCGCTGGGCCCCTGTAATAGCCCTGCTCTCTGGCTGTGCAAATTCAGCCTCCAGGTGTTGAACCTCAGAGGTCCATGCCTGAGTGAAGCTTTTACCCTTCCCTTCACAAATATTATGGAGGGCACAGCATGCGGATATAACCATGGGAATGCTGTTTTCAGCTAAGTCCAGCTTCCCATACAGAGATCGCCAGCGGGCCTTTAGACGGCCAAAGGCACACTCCACAATCATTCAGTACCGGCTCAGCCTGTAGTTGAACCGTTCCTTGCTGCTGTCAAGGCTCCCTGTGTAGGGTTTCATGAGCCATGGCATTAACAGGTAAGCGGGATCTCCAAGGATCACAATGGGCATTTCAACTTCCCCTACCGTGATCTTCTGCTCTGGGGAAAAAAGTCCCGGCCTGCATCTTTCTGAACAGCCAAGTGTTCCGAAAGATGCGTGCATCATGCACCTTTCCGGGCCAGCCTGTGTTAATGTCAATGAAACACCCACGGTGATCCACAAGCACCTGGAGAACCATAGAGAAATACCCCTTCCGATTAACATACTCGGATCCTAGGTGGGATGGTGCCAGAATAGGAATGTGCATCCCATCTATCGCCCCTCCACAGTTAGGGAACCCCATTTATGCAAAGCCATCCACTATGTCCTGCACATTACCCAGAGTCACAGTTCTTCTGAGTAGGATGCGATTAATGGCCCTGCAAACTTGCATCAACACGATTCCAACAATCGACTTTCCCACTCCAAACTGGTTTGCGACCAACCGGTAGCTGTCTGGAGTTGCCAGCTTCCAGATTGCAATAGCCACCCGCTTCTCCACTGGCAGGGCAGTTCTCAATCTCGTGTCCTTGCACCGCAGGGTGGGGGCGAGCTCCTCACACAGTCCCATGAAAGTGGCTTTTCTCATCCGAAAGTTCTGCAGCCACTGCTCGTCATCCCAGACTTCCATAACGATGTGATCCCACCACTCAGTGCTTGTTTCCTGAGCCCAAAAGCAGTGTTCCATGGTGCTGAGTATGTCCGTGAATGCCTCAAGCAATTTCGTATCGTACGCGTTACGCGGCTCAATAGCGTCGTCGGACTCCTCACTCTCACTTTGGATCTTAAAGAATAGTTCGACAGCCAAACGTGACGTGCTGGCGAGGTAAGTCAGCATACGTCTCAGCAGTTCGGACTCCATTTCCCACAGACAGATCGCACTGCACAGAAACCATTGAAAGATGGCGCCAAAGATGGACGGAAACAAAGGGATTTCTGCGATGCATCACGGGGCGTTGGGACAGGACTCAGAATGCCCCGCACCCACGCCCTCTTCCTACAACCCACGGCGCTAGAATGGGAAGAGGTGCTCTGTGGGATAGCTGCCCATAATGCACCGCTCCCAATGGCGTAGCAAATGCTGCAAATGTGGCCACGACAGTGCGCTGGGCAGCTGTCAGTGTGGACAGACTGCAGCGCTTTCCCTACTCAACTGTAGGAAGACAGGTTTAACTCACAGCGCTGTACAGCTGCAAGTGTAGCCAAGATGGTGGGTACCACAACAAAGCCATCAGACAGACTAGGTGGAATGTAAGAGCTGCTGGAGGCTAGGGCCCACAGCAACAGTAGCCTCCTGATAGGAAGGAGAGATGCAAGGGCAAGACCCAGTCTCCGTCTGCACCTGTAAGGATGGGGCCTTTTCCTGTAGCCATATTACAAGGTCTGAGGCCTTTTTCTGCAGTCATATTAGAAGAGCAGCAACCATAAGCCAAGAAGCAGAAAGGCACATCCTCACGTTCCATCTAAATTACATTAAAACAATGTAATATCAGGGTGTTAAGAAGGTGCTCCTGTACTAATAGTACACACCATCACCAGATAAAGAAATAGATCTTAAGATGGTTAAAGAAAACTTTGATAACATTCTGTCTGGCAAGAAATCACTTATCAGCAGTTGTGGTTGTGAAATCCCTACTTCTTCATTTTGTCTTTATGGTCCCCACTTCTCTATTGTTTATCTGTATAGTCTCTGGTTCTTTGATTGTTTCTGTTACATAACTAATTTTGCAAGGTGTAAATCAATTAAGTTGGTGGAGTATGATTGGTTAAAGAATTGTTTTACAATATGTTAGGATTGGTTAGAAAATTGTTTAGTAATATTTTAGTAAAATGATTGGTTAAGGTACAGCTAAGCAAGACTCAAGTTTCACTATATAAACTGTGGTCCAAAAGAAAGTTCTTTGGCACCAACTCCAGGACACTACCCCAAGATCAGAGGTGCTAGACCTCAACATCCTGCCAATCACACCGTGCAGAAGCTGGAGTCCACAGATGCCCTGATCCTGACTGTCCATCAAGAAAAGTTCATGTGCCTTATTGGGAGTGGTGAGCATTGTATGCTTAGTGTGTGCATTCTGTTTTGGTAACTGTTAATAAATAGAGGTTAAGGATATTACTGTATAAGGCTTTTTCACTGGTAAAAGACCCCGTAAACCCTCAAAAGATTATGCTCTGAGCCCTAAGAACTGGGTAAGGGTAGATACACCTCTACCCCGATATAATGCGACCCAATATAACAGGAATTTGGATATAATGCAGTAAAGCAGCGTTCCGGGGGACGGGAGGCGGGGCTGCGCACTCCGGCGGATCAAAGCAAGTTCGATATAACGCGGTAAGATTTTTTTGGCTCCCGAGGATAGCGTTATATCGGGGTAGAGGTGTATTTAAATTAACCAGCTTACTCCCTGAGCCCTAGGAACTGCGTAAGGGTAGGTTCCTTTCGCCCAGAGCCCTAGGTACTGTGAAAGGAATTGGGGTGCCTAAATCAAGTGGGTTACACCTTGAGCCCTAGGAACTGGGTAAAGGTGGGTGCCTTGTGTGTAACAGAGAATTTTGTGCAGGCAACACACCATCTTGTACAGAGGAAATGCATACTGCACTCTTTCAAAGGTTGAATCAGCATCTACATTCCCCCAAGCCCTCAGGCACAATGGGATAGATTCTAGGGCCAGGGGCAGGGACCAAGCAGAGGTAGTTCACATCTTGCTAATTCTGGGGCTGCTGAGGGCTGGTTTGGCTCCTAGAGCAGGCTAGGGCAATCCTGGCAGCCCATGCCCCCTGTCAACCATGTTCAGCTGGAGAATAACAAGGCCTAGGGGAATGCTGGCCCCGCCTCCTTTTCTGCTCCTGGCCCACTCCAGAATACCCTTGGGGCTCCATTGGCTCTGTAAATGATGTGCTATCCTGCTCTACCCTATCTTCTGTGTGTGGGGGTGCACGGAGAGGGAGCAGGGGGTTGTTGTCAGCTGCAGCACAGAGGTAAATTCCCCAGTGCTGCTGTGAGCTCCTGGTGGGCCAGGGTGGTTCTGCACACCACCCTTATCAAGGGCTGTATCTAAAAACTACAGCTTAGCCCAATGTGTTTGGGGTGACATTACTATTTATGAGGGACTGGATTACTATGCTGGCTAGCTGTAGTATATACGTTAGTTGTCACCTCAGATCCTCTCCTCCCACAATGATACAAAGATGATGTTGAAACCTTGGAAACAGAATCTTAGTATAAATCAAAGGATGGATTTTTAAAGTGAACCATATTGCATGCAATGGTTTGAAGACGTGTTGCAGAAATGCTCCTACTTCATATTGTTACATTTTCACGGCCATTTTGTTCTTGGTGCCAAAATATAATATCTAGGCACTGAAGGTATGTATCAGTTGTGAGACAAGTTTAAAAATGACCGTGAGAACATCATTTGCGACGCTGCTGCTGATTAGCGAATGCTCATTGTGCAAATGAAATACATTACACATTGCAACACCATTCCTTGCTACAATGTGGCAAAGATTTCATACACAGCAAGACTGGGTTTGTATGCTCGAAGACGCCATGCTGTCAGCTACAGAGGGAGTGCAGGAAGAAGTGAGTGCTTCCTACTACCATTATATCACTCCTGCTGGCTGACCTGGATGGAAAATTGGAACACTGAAGGGGGCCTGATTCCGGTCATTAGGCCAGAAAGGACAATACTGAAATGCTTGAGCTGTGGCAGAGGAGGAGTACACTGTAGTAGATGGCCCTACTCCAGCATTAGTGCTGTGCCCTGTATGACAAGAGTGATTCTCACTGGGAAGAAGGGGGAAAGTGAAAGAAGAAAGTAGCTTTAAGCAGCACTGCAAGGATAAAGCCTCTGATCTACTGCTGTTGGTGGTTCTGGAATCAGCTTCCCAACTAGAGGTAGCCAACTCAGGGGAGCCTGGCTGTGGGGAAGAGATCAGGCAGCAGTTGTGTGGAGTTCTCATAGGGAATTGCAGAAAACCCCCAGTAAAGAAAAGTACTGACAATCCATTTTTTGTGGGGATTTGAACAGTTCATGAATTGCCAACAATAGTCCATAGCTACTTATTATGAAAGAGAATCTCGCTGGCTTTACAGAATTCAAGAGTCAATCAGGATCTTTGCCATAATCCAGCTGTTATGGTTGTTTTTAAAGGTTTTTCTTTAAAAAGAATCAAATTCAGATTATTTCTTGCAGGTAGGCAGAAGGACACAGCATGTAAGACTGTTTTTTGGCTGGCATAGAACTGGGCTCCTAACTATTTGGCAGCTTGCATGGTAAATGAATACATTTCTATCAAAGTGAGTTTATTACAAATAATTTGCCAGCTCCCATCCAATTCATGAAGCACTTTCCAATATCTGAAAAAGCGCAGCATGAATCAAGGAAAAGAACATAAATAATCAAAAAAGCGGTTTAGTCCCAATTCCCTTTGATGAAGCCCAGTTCTTAGCCTGGTTCCCTTTTTATTCATTCTGATAGAAACTCCAATTCAGCAAAGCACTTAGGCACAAGCTTAACTCTAAGCACAAACTTAAGTGTTTGCTGAATTAGGGACGGAGCTTCTAGGAAGGATGGATTAATTCCCTATATGCTTCCCAGTGAGGTCCTTAGTCCTAATGATCCAAAACAATCCTTTATTGCTTCCATTTCCACTCCCACACTGTGTTGCATCTTGGCTACTGACCTTGAGAATTGGATGGCATTCACTTCAGGACCTGATAATAATGTCCCCTCTGAAAGTGGAAGTCACTGCTGAGCACAGGACTAATCCAGGACGGGATATACTGTCTCCAAACCCTTCACAGCCCCCACTGACCCAGTCACATAAAAGGCAATGTCTAACACTTGAACTAATATCTCTTGTACAGCAGCACAGAGTGCTTCTCCAAAAACTCTGGGTCTAAGGAGACCGTCAGTGTCTGGCCCATAATAGCAACTGTAAACCAACTTTGAATATTTGAATTTTTACCTCATCTTGTTGTGAATTTAGTAGCTGCAGTTTCATGTGCTTCATGTAGGCCATAGTAATTGGCATATTGTAATCAATCATACTGGTCACCAAAGTTGGAGGTTTTCCATTATCTGTAACATAAATATGTTTATTATGCATGATATATTGGAGGGCACCTCTGTCTAATCTGCAGTCAAATGTCGGACAGTTTCTGTCATTTGGCTCCAACTTTGGCATTTGAAATTGCTCTTTGGCTGTACAGATAGAAGTTTCCATGGAAAAAAATATGTGAATCAAGCACAACCCCAGGAAAAATTATGAGCTCTTCTATGCTAAATGACTACAGTGCATGCACCCCATCTATCCCCTACTTTTAAATGGATGTATAAACATTTCCAAAGAAAAATAAATGATTTCCTCCAGGTAAAATCATCTTTCTATTGAGGATGAGCATGGCATTACACTCCATCCCTTATGTGAATGCAGAAGATTCACTACTTTATAACTTAACTAAATGAGATGATCTGACTTGTTGAACTGTTCCAGTCTACCAAATTTTTATGAACCTTCACTTAAACTAGAAAAATATAAATGGTTATTAGGAATAAAATTACTTTACATCCCACCATTTGACACTAAAACTACCTTTATGATCCGCTCCATCTGGGTTTAAATGCATTCTTTTCTGGCACTCTGAGCAGCTCATTAGAAATCGTGTCACCGCTTCTCTAGGCAGGAAGGCATAGGTCTCTGAAATCTGAAATGAATAACAAAATATAGGTGTTATTATATAAGCTGACTGAACATGATTTAACAGAACTGATCATTATATTTCGGTATAAGGCATATTATTCCATAATGCCAGGAAGCACAATGGAAGCATGTACTACATACTATGCAGCATTTCCAGAAACATCTACCTAATCTGGCTACTTATTTCATGGCTAATAACAGTCGACTCTGAAAAAATGAACTCATTTTAAAAGGTGCTTTGTTTTCTTATTTATATTTTTTGCAATTTCTTTTCAGCAAAAATATTCATATATAACAGGCACCCAAGTGAGGGGTTTATTTTAAACCCACTGAAAAGCTCCCAGCTATTTTTTTACAGCTTGTACCACAAAAACTTCCTTAGTTTCTAAGTTTTATTTATTTTAATTTTAACAATATGTCAACAAATAGGTACCGGACCCAAGAGATTAGGAATGTTGACAGTCTCCTTCCTCACTGTTCTATTCTTGTCTTCGTTACATCTTTTATTGAAAATCTTCACAGAGTCAATGATTAATACTCTGATTTAAATAAAGCCTTTCTGCTAATCACCCTAGAATTTAGCAGTCAATCAACCTCTATGGTTCCTTTGGCGCACCTTGAAGTAATACATTTTGGCCGTCCAGTCCAAAATGATCAGATTTTCATATTTTATGTTCATACACAACCATAAAGTCTGACATCTGAGGGTATGTGCTTCTGGTCTCCTGAAGATCAGCAAACACAACTAGTGCCACAATGAATTTCTAGGCCTCAATTTGCCAATTGACTGCTTTGCAAAGCAGATTGCTTCTGAAGAGATAGTCAGATTCAGCAGCAGAAATTAAAAGAGGAGTAGATTGACACCCACTTGTACTCTGCTGCTGGGAAGCCTGCAGCAGGATCCCATTTAGCTACTGAAGGGTGGCAATGCTGATGCAAGTCGACATAGGGGACCAAGGTGAAAAGATGGAGGGCTAAATTCAGAGGAGGTATGTGTAAAGTGGTGTAAGTTACATTTCAGTAAATGCGGTAAGTGCAGTTAAATATGTGAAAGTAGGTCTAACTAAGCGCAAGGGAGCAGGAAGAAGGTGAGCTAGCCTATTTTAACCATCTTATCCCCTTCTTTTGGCAATCTGTCTCCTGGCTACTCAGGGTTGTAAATTATACTCCCTTAAACACTTCAGTGGAGCAGATTCAGAAGTGAATATGTCACTAAATTGGTGTGAGTTTAAATTGGTGTAATTTATATGCTGATGGGCCCTTAAACTCACCCATCAATTTGGTTTGAAGGGATGAAATAAGCAGCAAACTATGCATTAAAAATTATTAAGAATGTGAATTATACCATTATGTCTATGCTACTAATGATAAGGCTGTTTGATTGTTTCCATTATAAACCTATGTTTCAGGGGTGTTATAACATGAGAAAATTTCTTTCTGAGCTGAAACTTGGTACATATTGTCTTAGCCCCAAAAAAGGTTGTCTGAAAACATTAAACTAAGGTACTTTTTAAATTACAAATTCTGCAAATAAAAAAAAATTGTATTTCAGATCAATTTTGCCCACTTCTACATAACAAAAACAGATGATTTTTTTTAAAGTGTGAAAATATGAGTTGGATTGAATTTTTACAGCATCTAAAAAAGAATAACTTAAAATCAGCTAGAAATTAACATTTAGAAATTAGTAAGTGCACATATGCAGCCAACGCTCTTTCATAACATTTTAACACATTTGGAGTTTGGTTGTATTGAAATTAATGGACCTTACCCATGGATTCATTAGTAGCCTGGATTTGATAGGAATGTTCCATGCATTCTAATCAAGCATTTCTGTTGAATTCTGATTCCACTTAAATAGGATTGAAATCCTCTGTTGGGAACAACTGAGTTAAGCCCCCGTTTTGATGGGAGTGCTCCCCTGACTACAAGGGAACATCAACTCCCACAACTGAATTTGTTCACATGGCAGATCCTTCTGTCTCCAACCTCTCACTATATGTATTCAGGGATACCCATCCTTATATAATGCTAACCTTGGCCAACTTCCCCATTCTTTTACCTAGTGAATTGGCTCAGGTTACTTAAATTTTATGGGCTAAATATTCAGCTGGTTTAGGTTTAGTTCAATGAGTGTCAAGTCATTGGAGCTATGCCAATTTCCACCAGCTCAGGATCTGGCCCTCGTATTTTTATGCATTTATTTTTAAATGATAAATCGTGCTTCCCAGTAGTTTGCTACAGTACTGCTTGTGTGTGTGCAGCAAATTACTCTCCTAGGGGTAGCAAATGAGAAAGTGATGCATTTTGCTTCCATCACCAGAAAAATAAAAATTGTGGGACCAAATCGTGCTTGCCTTTCTCACAGAAGAAGTCCTATTGAGTTAATTCGTGCTTTTCATGTCAGTGAGGACAGCGAGAGTTAGTCAATGATCTTATTTTATAAGAAAATGTTCTTTGTGTCCTTCCAGTTCTACCAAAAGAAGCCAGTAATGGCTCAGTTCTGCAACCCTTGCTCATGTCGGTATTCCCGTGGGTGTCAGTGGCATTGCTCTTTAGAGTAAAGACTACAGTTAAGGGCTGTAAGAGAGAAGGACTTGTAACTTCCTAGCATGCCCAACATCAGCTTCTCTCACACAAGCATGGACGAGTAGGGGGAGACTTACACAGATCATTAGAAAATTCCATAAGTAGAAGCGTAACTATAGTACTGTGGCAGGTGGGGCTGCCTCACAGCACCCCTCTGCAGGGCCAAGCATGCTGTTGCTGGTGCCCCTTGTTCCAGTCCACCAGTTGTAGCCATAAGCTAAGTATCAGGCTATACCAGGGATGAAAGTGAGCCGGTAGTGGCTGGTACTCCGTACCAGTAAGAACCCGCACCGGCCCATACCCATACCCATACCCACACTTCCGTGGCAGCACTTTAATGACCCTGCCCCTTTTGCCTCCCCTGTTGGGGTCCTGCCGGTAGGGTCGCTGACGGTGGGGGGAAGAGGCAGCAACATTAAAGCGCTGCCGCGCTTTAAGGACGGTCCTTTGCTGTGGCAGCGCTTTAAGGATCCTCAAAGCGCTGCCGCAGCAGCACTTTAACATTGCTGCCCCTTCCCTCCGTCGGCGACCCTGCCAGTACGGACCCGACAGGGGAGGCAAAAGGGGCAGGGACATTAAAGTGCTGCCGTGGCAGCGCTTTAATGTGGGCTGGGTATGGGCCGGTGCGGGTTCTTACCAGTATGGGGGGGCCGCCGACGGGGGGGGGAAGGCGTGGCAAAGTTAAAGCACTGCTGCGGCAAAGGACCCTGCAGCGCTTTAATGTCCCTGCCCTTTTTGCCCCCCAGGCCACTGACGAGCAGGGAGGGGCAAAGGGGGCAGCTGACCTGGGGCCGGCGATTTAAAAGGGCCCGGATCGCCGGACCCCGCTGCCCCTACCACAGCAGCAGCGTCTGGAGCTCCAGGCCCTTTAAATCAACACAGGAGCCCCGGGCGGCGCGGTCCAAGGGCTAGCTGGGGGATGCTGACCCCCAGCCCCGCCCCTTCTGCCCGAGGCCCCGCACCTTCCAGGGTCCAGATCCACTATCCCCCCCACCCCCGTACCGGTAAGTGTCCTCAATTACTTTCACCCCTGGGCTATAAATAGTTCAATAAATATGACAAACTCAGACTTTGGCAATCTGCACCTTTAAACTACCAAACAAAACAAAACTCCAAGGCAAACTCCTATCTGGAGTGCTTGAGGACAAGGCCCTGGCCTGGCTCTGGGATTCTGGGCTATTACAGAGGAATTCCTCCTGCATCCCAATCTCACCTTGCACTGCCCTGAGAAGAAGCAGGCAAACCTTCTTAACAGGCCTGCTGGCTCTTGACTGGTCAGCATTTCCTCCTGGCACTTATTGAGGCCTTTAAGCTAGGGTTACCATACGTCCTCTTTTTCCCGGACATGTCCGGCTTTTCGGCAGTCAAACCCCCGTCCGGGGGGAATTGCCAAAAAGCCGAACATGTCCGGGAAAATGGCGGCTCTGCTCCTCCCCGACTCTTCGGCTCTGTTTAAGAGCCGGGCTGCCCGAGCGCTACCGGCTTCGGGCAGCCCCCGTGCCTCCGGACCCTGCGCCGCCGGAGCCCGGGAGGGGAAGTGCCCGGCTGGGGGTGCAGGGTCTGGAGGCATAGGGGCTGCCCAAAGCCCGAGCGCTACCGGGTTCACGGTTTGCCGGGCAGCCTCCAGACCCTGTGCCCCCGGCTGGGTGCTTCCCCTCCCAGGCTCCAGTTGCGCTGGGGAAGCGCCGGCCGGGGGTGCAGGGTCTGGGGGCTGCCCGGCAAACCGTGAAGCCGGTAGCGCTTGGGCAGCCCTTTCCGCGTGGCTGGGAGTGGGAGGGAGGAGGGGGCGGAGTTAGGGCGGGGAAGGGGCAGAGTTGGGGCGGGGCTAGGGGTGGGGAGTTGGGGCGGGGCCAGGGCCCGTGGAGGGTCCTCTTTTTTTATTTATTAGATATGGTAACCCTACTTTAAGCCTTCTCTGTTCCATTGTAATTTTAATATGTGGAGATAAGTGCCTCTGTGTTTTGCTTTCAATGTTTAGATTATTTTAGTGCATTATGTTATTTATTATGTAGCCTTTTTTAGCTACACAATGATTTGCAAAACTAACAAGCACTAAACTAAGAGGTAGGTCTTAGGGCACATATGGCAAATGTGAGGAACAGAAGTGAGATTTTGCAAGTGAACTTAATAACCCTTAAGGCATTAACAACAGAGTACATGTGTATAGTATGGAAGAGATGGTGTGTCAGAAAAGCATATACAGTCGTTTCATATCTTTTCTTAAAAAAAAAAAAATCAGAAAGGAACCAGAGGGAAAAAATAGAAGGTGGTATATAGCCCCAAGCCCAGGGCCATCAAATCAGGTAGTTGAACCACATTCCTTGATGACAGGAGTCTTCTTCCTCCCTGACATCAGGCTAACAAATGAAGTCAGACTTATTTCATTATTAATTATTATTATTATTATTACATGGTTTTATAGGGAATTGGGGTACATTGTATACAGATTAGATCAAGACCAAACAGCATTGCGTCCAAAGCAGGGATCTGATGCTATGCAATCTCCATTCCCTCCTTCAAGTAATGGAACCAACATCCTGAATGGGCTAGAGATGGGGAATAGCAATTAGTTGACAAAATGCCAGGAGATTCCAAAACTGCAGTATGTAGACAGCCAGAACAAATATGCCAATTAAAAATACATAGGGCTTGATTGTGCTCAGCCTGTGTGTGGTTGTGTGAAGAGATGGAGAGGGCACAAGGAACCCTTCTCACACTTTGAGGCCTTTGCTAGGTCTGGGCACAATTGCAGTCTTTATGGTTCCCTGAGAACAAGGTCTGCTCTACGCAAGTTACGCTGTTGGAGGGAAAGTGCTGGCCCCTGGTCCTGCTCTGTCTCTGTGCTGGCTAGTGAAGCGGGCCTAACAGGTGAGAATATGGGAGCACATACTGCACCCTGTCAAAGAGTTGCACTTCCCCTGGGAGCAATAGTTATAATGTTTAGAGGGCAATGGACAAGGTGTTTGTGTGATCTGATTTTTCAAACTATCAGGTGTCTGTCACTGTTCAAATCTTTTGCTGTAGAGGGTGGGAGAGAAGAGGAAAGAGGTGATAAGCTACATAAACTTTGGCTGCACAAACTCAAACTGGAAAGCCCTGTTGTTGAACCACCTGGGAGAACTGTTAAACCCTGGCTCAGCTGACCGCTCACATTCACCTACATGATCAGAGATTTTCCATCAAATTGCTTTCCCTTGACATGGCAACAACATTAGCAGCTCATATCTTATACTTCATATACACACCACAAACCTATCCCCCTCCCATCTCATCTTCCTGTTACACTTTCCTCACTTCAGGTGCTGCAAAATTATTAACTGTTTTCTATCCACATTGGTCCTGCTGCTTAGACATTGTAAGCCTCATCTCAAACCTGCTATTTAGACATCTAGGCCTATCTTAAACCCTTTTAACATGTCAGTTATCTGAGATACTTGTCAGAGACCCCTACCTTACATGGAGGGGGTACAGGTTAGAAGGGATGTTTTAAGTATAACTTTAACAATTAATTTCCTGGCCTTTTGATTTTTTTTTAATTAATTACATCTTTTTCCTTAAGTGAGCAAAGGCAGAGTGGGGAAGAGGCATTCAAAGGGATGGTGTAGTCATCACAGCTAGTGAAGAGAAAAAACTGAAGTTAGAACGTAATTGTTTTTTTTTTTCTAGAAGGGGATTCAATTGTAGCTTCTATTAAATAAACATTCCTTCTGAGACTTTTAAAAAGTCTACAGAATTCTTTGCTCATAGGGTTTGTTTGTTTTTTCAAAATGAATGAATGGTATATTTATGTGAACACAGAATTCTTCTGTGTTGATGAATACTCTGGCATTTACATAGGAGATAAATTAGTAATCGTGTGCTTAGGACCTGCTTCAAGAAGACTAGTCTAATTTACACACCAAATTCTGCTCTTGTTTACATTGGTGTAAATCCAGAGTAAGCCCACTGACTTCAATATACAGATATTTTGAATTTACAGTGGTGTGAGAGCAGAACTTGAATCCCAGGATGACAAAAAATGGTCCATGGTTTTGTTTCATGGATTGGCATTGTTTCAATTATGCCAGTGCTAAATTGCCTCTGACTTTTTCTTTATCCTCTTTTAGCTTTTGCATGGGTGATCATATACCAAGAAGGTCCCCATTTCATGCTCAGTAACACATTCTGACACGTATCTAGTTAGGGATCTACTCACTGTCCCATGGATGATGTAAGGATTTACACTAACAATTGTAGGGTAAATGAATCATACAGGTAGGGGAACATAACCCAACATATAATTTACCAAAGTGGGGCACTTACTGTATGTGATTATCTGCATAAATTATATGAAAATCAATCATAAACAAAGCTATAGGGCTAAGTTAACGTCTCCTATAGGAAAGCTCAAGGGGAAGAAAGAGTGCTCTAAAATTTAAGGCTTGATCCCTGAGCCTGGCCTAGCTGTGCTCAGAACTGGACCTGAGAGGAGCCAAAGGTGCCCCTGATCTTGAAGCCTACCAGAGGCCATTTTGGTACAACTTAGATCACGCTGAATTATTCCTGTTTGCAATGGCCCACAGAGACCAGTTCCGACAGCTGAGGATTATTGGATTGCTGTCACACTCCTGCCACACCCTTTTGCTCTAGCCACACCTCTGACATGCCCTCCGTGCTTGGGCATCAGTACAGGCCCAGCCAGGGATTCTCTTTCCACTGCTGCAATGGATATGAACTTGAAGAGTTCCCAATACATTCTCTCTTCAGGGGAAAAGGAGATGCCGCCATGCAGAAGATGTAGGAGACCTGGAGATGTAGCTTTGCAACAGTGAGGAGGGTCCTCAAGGATTACAGGACTGGAAATCACACATCCTAAATCCTCCCTGTGGAATCCATGTCTTTCCATGCTGTATTCTGTCCTCTTCTTCCATTGGCAGCATAACTCACTCAGGAGCTGTGCTGACACTGACTCCCCCATTACCACTACACAGTAGCCCCTGCTCTACCGAGATAGATGCCAGTGAGAGGAAAGTTAATGCTGCTAACAACAAAATGAATGTGTGTGCTTTTCTGAGCCCCACAGACCAGTGGGCCTGGGTCCAAGAAGCCTTAATATGCCTATAGTTATAAGTGCTAAACACCGCAAGCATTATTTGTAGAGAAATTACTTTGTGCAAGGAGTTGGCCATTTTCTCCTCTGCTTGTAGTCAATCCATAGCAAAATAAACAAAACCAGAAGAGAAAGAGAAGTGCAATGAATTTAAGGACAGACATATTGGGCCAGATTACCTTTTCTTGCTTCTTCTTATCTCCTTATGAGCATTTTCATAAGGGATCCGAAGGTAATTAGATAATGTAACATGAAACAGAACAATGACCTGGGAGGCTAGAAGAAGCTCCCATACTTAAAGTCATATTCTGGATGCAATTGGACAGTGCAAATCAGCCTCCGTAAAAGCTCATAAAGGTTCATTGTTTATTTTTTGTGTTTTATCCTGAGAGACAATGACTAGGTTCCTGGATAATGGCAAATATATATACAAAAATGTAAAATAAAGATGTTAAAATTTTTGAAAGATGCAAGCTGAGGCCCTGCCTTACTCCAGTTTTATGCTGGTATAATGGAGTGTAAAACTGGAGTAATGTGGTGGTGAATCAGGGCCTGAATATACTCCTGAGCCCTACTCCCCGTGGCGGATTAGCCCATGGGCTCCAGCCAACTGGGAGGCCTCAGAGACTCGTGTGAGCGGGGAAAGGCCCTGTGCCCTAAGCCCGCTCCCAGGCAGCAGTCCCAGGCAGGTGGGGGGGGGCAGCAATGGGGGAAGCACCCTGTGCCCCCGACCCCGCTCCCCACTGGCCAGGCAGGTGAAACCCCTGTGACTCCAGACCCCACTCCCCGGTGGCAGCACTCACTGGGTGGGCAGGGCAGGCATGGCAGTGGGGGAAGCCCCCCCCACAACCTTGACCCTGCTCCTTGGCAGCAGCGCCAGGTGCAGCGGTGGGGAAAGCCCTCAGCACTTCCGGACCCTGGCCCCAGCAGCAGCCAGGCAGTGGGGGGACAGAGCTTCTCTGGTCTTGGGCCACAATGGGGGGGAAGAATGGGGGAGACCCTGGGTGAAACAGGGGTGGGGCCCCAGGGAAAGGGCAGAAAGGGATGGAGCTATGTTCATATGTGGAGGGGGTGGAATGGGGGTGGAACCATAGGTGGAAGGGGTAGGGAGGGCCCCCACACCCACTTGCTCTGGCCCAGGACTCCAGGAAATATTAATCCATCTCTGCCTATTCCAACACTTGTTACTCAATCAGTGAGAGAACTAAGTAGAACTGTTTTATTGTTGCCATTTGTTTGAAAGGCAAGAAGTAACGAAAAGAGAGAAAACAAACTAAGGTAGTCATGAATGTTTATGGACTTGCAATGCTGAAAACTAAAGAGCCTCTTTTAGTCTAACAAGTCAATGTATAATTCAAGCATCTGTAGTGAGATTTCTGCATTGCAGTGATCAGCCATTTCCAGTAATTCTCCCTTTATACGGGTGATTGCAACTCAGGTTCAACAGTTTAAGTCTACCCATGGTTTAAGTCTACTAAGTTCAATGCAGTTATATCAGAGATGAATTTGGGGCCTGTGTCACAGTAAAACAGACAGGAAATGGTTAAGGTCTACCTGCCTGTCATATGACCCACCAGGGGATTTAAAGATGAGTGTGTCCTATTTCTTTGGGGATGGGCCTGTGACAGAGGCAAGGGACAAGCCTTTGGGAACTGCCTGCATTGGTCAGGGGAATTGCTTTGTTTTTGTATTTGAACAATGAATAGTGCCCTGAGTCAAGGGCCTGAAACAGACTTGAGTGTAGTATTGGTTCTTTCCTGGGCTGGTGAGCTAGCTTACCTGCTTACAGGCCCAATAACTAAGCAGTCCAAAGTCTATGCAAACAGCGCCCCATTCCCACCCACAACAAAACATGGAAGTGTTTCCCCACAAGAATTAGGCTGAGAACATCACATGAATTTTGCTTAGATTGATTTCCCAGAAAAAAACAGAATCCTTATGTTCTTCCCACTAAGTCACACAGGCTTCCAGGCAGAGAGATATTAGTGAATTTTAATGCTTCGGAAGAACTGTGTCAGAATACTGGATTAAACAAACCTTAAAAACAAATCCCCCCCACCAAAAAAAAAATATTGCATCTGTTCTCTCAATAGCATTTCCCTCCCATCTCACCCCTCCCCCATTTTGCTACTGCAATATTCCTCCCATGGTTTGAGGTCTATACACAATGTGGCCTCAGTTGTACCTTTAAGCCACAATACTATAGGTGGAGCTCCAGGAGGAATGCTGTCCCAAGGAAAGAAAATTCTTCCTGGAGCTCCCAGCTGCGCATGAGGATTGTGCTGGCTGAGACACCCCTTCAGGGAGCACTGCATACTTTTCCCTGCTTGCTCCACCAGCTGTGCTAGTCAGTGTGTCCCACAGCTGCCCTGCCTCAAAAAGGCATTGTGGAGCCCTGCACCTAACAGGGTGTAGATCCTGTACTCCAAAGAACAGGCTCCTTTCACTCTTCTCCCTTCCCCTAAACACTTGTGTGCCTGTGGAACAGCAAGGCATAAACACCACGAGCATTATTTGTGGAGAAACTACTTTACTGCCCGTGATATTTAACTACACCCTCTATATGCTAATATGATCTCCTCAGGACAAGGACCTTGTTTTATTAATGTCATCACGGGCAGTTCTGGAACTAACTAATTAATAATCACTATATCCATTGTTTCTCTAGTCTGCTACAATACTTGCAAATATCTGTTTTAAAATGTTGTAGCTGTGATTTAAAGCCCCAGAAGCAAGACAATTCTTTTTTCACTGCAATACATATAGGGCCAAATTTTCTGCTTGCGCAACTCCACTGACATTAATAGAGTTATATCAGCAAAGAATATGGCTCATAGACATGTAATAGTGTAATCTAATAGTGTCAGTCTCTAAGTGGTCTTACATACCATATGAACTAGGACACCCACATGTAGCAGGGTGAGTCAGTAAGAAGAATAAAAAAGAATGTACTTGCTTTTGTTAGCTAAATTAGCAACTTACTGTCATTTTTCCATTGTTAAGATTAATATACTGAGCCCTAAGGGAAAAAGTCTTGGTTCTGCATGATACAGTTTGAATGATCCCTGCAGGTTACTTGGAGTCAAGGTAGAAGGAGAGAATGTGAGCTTACTATATAAGTACATACTGTAACACAGATAGTTTCCTAAGCAATTAATGGACTCTGTGTTGAGGAATCCTGCAGTTTGAGTTTGACACACTTTTCAGCTGATGAAAATGTACAGCAGCTCCCTCCAAAATACTATTATCACAGAACCACCGAATAGCATAGTTATCTTCCTGTGCAGCATCATTATGTAAAGTCCCACTGAAGATGTACAAGTGCCATTCACTTCCACAAAGCCTTGCAATTTAAAATTAATACCTGTGGTGAAGACTAAGGATGGTCAGTTCACAAATTGAGCCTAGCTATCCCAGGATGGTATGCTGGACAAGTTTGCAGCATGACACACTGATGTATTCCAGCACTTCAGCACTGGGAACAGGATGGGAGGGGAGTGCTCTTTCAAAACTGAAAAAAAGTCTTAAACTTTGTTCAGAATAGAAACTAGGTACAGATTCAGGCCTTTTCTTAGATTTTCCAAACTTGTTTACCCAGATAAATACAAGCCATAGTTAATTTAAGTTACAATACCCTTGCCAGTTTCCTTGTCTTACTAATCATGCCTGGGCAATATTCAAAGTTTTGATTAGTGCTGACAGAATTATGAAAAAGCAGGTTCACTACTAAGCTATTTGAATTTAATTTGCTGCTGTTTGTGGGATCATAATATTCATTATTCACGAGTATTCAGGAAGCTGATGATATTCATGAAAATATTTATGAATCCCAAGAGTTCCAGAAGAGTGGCTGACATTCAGAATTTTCTCTTCATTGTTCCCCTGTTAAAAAGTTTCAATCGTCCCATCAGGGAGCAGAAGTGATACCATGGGACCAATCACATGCCATGAATTGTGAACATCAAATACCAAATAATTGTAGCAAACAGTTCATGAACCACACATACTCTGAAAATTTGTTCACCCAAAAGATTTGGTGCATATGTATGACGAATACATTCACAGAAATCAAGAATGATTCACTGATGATATGTGAGGCTGAAAATCACCACAGTTTTGGTTCAGCTAATACTTTTGCAGTAGCTGCCATGCTGACTTGGATTTATAAAACTCGAAGGTTTTATAAACGGTTTGGGACATGATTCCTTGAGAGACTCCCTCCCTCTCTGTGAGGCACCACAGCAGAAGTCATCTGGCTTGCTTGAGCTAACAGACCTTAGATTTAATCCTCTAGGGGTTCAAGAGAGTCCATGACACTGGAATTTGGTTTCCCAGATAGTCCATCAGAGTCTCATTAAGGTCTCACTTAAAAGTGGAGTGCAAAAGCTGATGTTAGTTTGTTTTGGAGTTTTTCTTTTTTCAGAGAATTATTGTATTTTTAAAAATTATATAAATGCAGTTTGTCCCTGGGACATGTAATTGGATGCACATTGTAACCCAACAAATAACACTAATACACACACAAACATTGATAATGACACAATAACATGTACTTGGGCTTCTGTATCATCAGCCGATAACTATGTAATAAACTTATGTCACCACTGTAATAAAAATTAACATCAAATGAAATTGCTGTACAAGCTGCTTAACCTATACAAATTACTCCAAAGCAACATTAGCTGCCTTTGCACATTATTCATAATATATAAAGGCCTGATCCAATTGAAATCAATGGGACTACTGACAGTAGTAAGTATTATATTTGTAGTATATATATTTGCAGGGTTGTGCCCTAAAGTATTTTATTTACAGGCAATAAAACATTCAACATACTTACTAAATGAAGACCTTTTGAAATTAAGAGTGCAAGTGATATGGTCATTACAATAGAACACAGTAGCAAAACTAATGCATAGCTAGTGTACAATGAAGATAATACTACTTTTATTAATGCATAGCTAATGACCAATGAAGCTAATACTACTTTTATTAGTGCCCTGAAGACCAAGCTTCAAAACTGGCTCTGGTGACAATTAAAAGTTATTTAGACAGTTATTTTTTGTCCACATTACAAGATCACTGTATAACTTGGCATAATTTGTCATGATGACTGCAAGTGTCATCCTTTACACATATATATCTTGTGGGTCAATAATGCTGAGGGCAAGTTGTGAGAAATCTTACACAGACCTGGCCTACAACATACACTATGGAATAGCCTTAAAGATTGCATCCAGGCTGACGTGCGTAAAGTTTCAACTTACTGCAGCTGGAAACCACTGCAATAATGGTCCCAGAAAAGAAGAAAAGTGTATGGTGACTATGATGGAGACGACACTATTGAATGCTGCTATAATAGTATGTGTGTGTGTGTGTTGTATAGAGTATATATACATAATGTGTGTGTATGTTTGTGCATAAATTTAGTTGCCTTTCTCACGAGTAGTCCCATTAAAACCAATAGGGCTACTCATAAGATTAAGGTCACTAATTTACAAACAATGAAGTACATTTTATTCCCCTCGGGAAGTAACAATAAACATTTTATTAGTTCTCTTTAAGAAGGGAAAATGTCATATTTGCAGAAAGATACTGCTCCGTTAAACATCCGGTTACAAATATTTCAAGACCAAGGTTGAATTGAAGTGACTAGGTCAAATTATAAAATACAGTTCCAGAGTTAGAAAGAATTTTCTCTCTAGTCAAGCAGTTTATACTGGTTTAACATCTGACCAGTCAACAGATATGTCATTAAATCTACCTGCTTTTCAACTTTTTGTTTTCAGGAAAAGTATTACAAATGTGCAGATCATTAAATAAAACGTATTTACTCTATAATAACAAAGTATAATGGAGATTTCAATCATCTGCTGAAGTACAGCAGTTCATTTAACAAACCTTAATGGTTGTATCTTGACAGTCTTCATAAACTGGAAGAACATCTGTATTTCAATCTAATAATAATTTAAAATAATACTATTAACATGGAGCTTCATTTTAAAAAATTATCAATCATATTAGGATGCAGTGTAGTTGTAGCCTTGTTGGTCCAAGGATATTAGAGAGACAAGGTGGGTGAGGTAATATCTTTTATTGGACCAACTTCTGTTGGTGAGAGAGACAAGCTTTTGAGATTAAAAAGACAAGTTCAAAAGCTTGTCTCTCTCACCAACAGAAGGTTGTCCAATAAAAGAGGTTACCTCACAGGCCTTGTCTTTCAAATCATACTAAAACAGCGAAATTCCCCGCTGGTGCAAATGGGCAAAACTCCACTGAAGTCAATAGACTTGCACCCATTACACCAGTAGAAAATTTGACCCTAAGCATTTTCAACCTACATATTTGCATATATACACACATGTACCCACACAGGCCTCTGAAATAAAGCTGAAAGTGATGGGCTGTAATACTTCTGGCCCAACTGTGAAAAAACACAAAATCACCAATCCAAATAACTCACAATCTAAAAAAACAATAAATTGATATGCAATTGTGTTACTATATTTTAACTTACAGATGTTCTGTTTTTTGTTTACTTACTGCTTTATAAGTTCTCTTTTGTCCAGCATGCTTTCGGATTTGTTCTCCGTTAGGCCCTGTTTCCACATGCATGGAATAGATAATGTCAAAGAAATCTTCAACCACAGCTACCCGCCTTAAAGACAGCTTCTCATCTACACCTACTCCATCCTGAAAAAAAGATAAGGAGTGCAGGATGAATAGATGAATTATGATAATCATGGAACGCATCCCCCTTTAGTGAGCTCTGATTAAATGAAGACCCTTGCATAGAGATCTGAAGTTCACTATCCCAGAGCAATACTTAACAATTCAATATATTACAGTAACATCATTATACAATAAATGTATGATCATAAGAATAATGAAAAAGCCTTCTTTTAAAAACAGGTCATTTAATTGAACTGCAATATTATGTAGACAATACTTTTCATTATACATTGCTATTTTAAAAAAAAAATCATTTACACTTGTTTCTGCTGGTCCACAAACAGCATTTTATAAAACTATTTAATCAAAGATTTTTATTCACAGGTAACTTAGTAGATAGTTACTATTAATGCAAATAAAGTTATTGCCATAAAGAGTTCATCTCTTATAAAATCTATTTGAAAATTTCCTTTATGAAAACTCACCACACCATAGATAAAACAAAGTATTATTTTAAAACATTAAGCTTTGCATACTGATGTTTGACTGGAAAAAGTGACATCAAATTGTGGACATCTATAGCCTGATTTGAAAAGGTGATGGAAGCTGTGGGTGCTCAGCACTTCTAAAAAATCCGGCTCATATGTCTTAGGAGTTAATCAGCACAGCTCAATTGTTGTCATCCAGATAGATTTTTTTTTAAAACTGTATGTCTTTTATATATATATATATATATATGGAGATATCCTATCTCCTAGAACTGGAAGGGACCTTGAAAGGTCATCAAGTCCAGCCCTCTGCCTTCACTAGCAGGACCAAGTACTGATTTTGCCCCAGATCCCTAAGTGGCCCCCTCAAGGATTGAACTCACAACCCTGGGTTTAGCGGGCAAATGCTCAAACCACTGTGAATTTGTACTGATGAAAAGTGCAGGCAGGGCTTGCGCAAGTTTCTCCATACAACCCTCCAATGAGCATGAGTCCTGAGTGGCACTATTCCTGGTTTTCTAGGCTAGCAATCTCATAGGCAGGCTGGGTTTGGTGATATGATACAAGCGTGTGTGGACTAGGATGAGAACAGCTAATTCATTTTCACTCATGAGCCAAAACAGAATTTGAATTTAGGTCTCCAGACACAACAGTGCCTCCTAACCCTCAATGTGTATTTCATGTAAAAAATGCTTTCAACCTTAACATGTTAACAACATCATACTATTATTACTACTATGTTTAATGCTACTATGGGACAGGTTTATGTTGGCCCATTTGTAACAAAACACTTGCAATTCTGGTGTTACCAAATAAAGGCCAAAGATGTGAATTGAATAGACAATTACTGCACTATCACTTCAAGCTGCAATCCACCACTAATAAATTCTTGCCAATCTATTCTTGAAAGCCTGCTAGAGATGAATAAATACATTCTAATGTTTGATTTGTTCTTTTTTATTCTATCCCACTTATCTTCTTATTTTATTTTCAACAAAGTTCATGAATGGACTCATCTCACAGTTTACACAACTGTTTTGCATTTCTATAGCACTTCCCACTCAAGGATCATAAAACACTTACATTGGCCCCAATGGGTTTCTCAGTTCTACACAATGTGCTTCAAAGCTGTCCCCCCATTATACATTTAAAATCCTGCCTAGAGATAGAGCCAACCCAAACCCCAGATTTGAACAACCCTAAACCTGGGGATGTGTACATCTGAAACTCTGCAGCTCCTCGGGTCCATCTCTAATCATTACCTTTTCACCAGCCAAAAAGCACTGTGGATTCCCTAATGCTTTCAAGAACTCTTATTATGGTGACTGTGTTATTTCATGTAGTTTTCGAATACTAAGAAGTTTGTGGTGTTGATTAACTGGTAAGGACTTAATCTGTTTATTCCTAATGAGTATTGTTAGGTAATATCCTAGGGGGTGTTCTCTTTGTAATTAAAGATAAATGCATTACGGCAATATTAATTTGGAAACAGAGGTGCTACATCACCATAGCTGACAGCATCAGAAAGGTGTTCCAAGAGTAAGCTGGGAGAAGAAATTGTTGTGAGAAAATGTATTTTGGTGCTTTTGGTGTCTGCAGTGTGCACTGGTCTTTTTATAAGTTGCCCACACTCTCCTTTCAAAAAAACAAGAAAGGAAAGCCTCCGCACCACTCTCAACCAGGCTTGACTATATTACTTCTTATTCAGATACCAGAGAATCAGGGCAAACTTTCAAATCGGGGCAGTCAGTATAAATGGTATACACTGTTTAATATGAAGACAGTACTATTATTTAACATTTAGTGTGGCAATACCTATAGCCCAGCCAGGACAGGGGCTCATTCTACTAGGTGCTGGACAAACATACACTGACAAGCCTTGCTTCAAAGAGCTTGCAACCTAAAAGGCAAGTCATAACAGGTAGATAAGACAAACAAGCAAGCCATCATGGAGAGTGGGAGTTGGGATTAGGGGTAACAAAAATAATAAAATGTGAGCAGTTCTTAGCCACTCAGGAGCAGTATATCTAGCTCTTCACCTGCCTGGTCATTATCAGACTGCAGCTTCGTGTATGAATTACAGCAGAGGTGAGTTTTGATGAGTAACTTGAAGGATGATAAAGTGGCTTTAAAGATTTTGACAGTACAGTGAAAATGGAGACCATGATCTCCCAATTCTCCAAATTCAATCAGGAAAAAGCAGAGGGGTTGTTAAGGCCCAAAATTTCCATCCAGAACATAACAGTTTTGAAGTGGACACCGGCTATCCCAAGTTCTTTGCTGCCATCCCATCATATTTTTCTTACAATATTACAATTTGTTAAATACATGAAAGTCCAGTTCTACTTTGAAAGTTGATTTTGGGTAAATTGTTCCAAAAGTGCCTAGATGACTTAGGAGCCTAAATTCCATTTTCAAAGTGACATAGGCACTTAGGAACCAAAATCTCATTGGAAGTCAATGGGACTTGGGCTCCTAAGCCACATAGGTGCTTTTGAAAATTTTACCCATTAAAAATTGCATTGTAGGGGTCCGTGTTTATTATCTCACCATGATTTCCCAAGCAAATGTGATCAGGCTACAAGTAAATAGAGTTAAGGTTGAGTTTGCAGGGTTGTTAGTTAGAGAAAACATCTGACAGTCAACTTGGGTTTTTTCTTTCTTACATATCATCCCCAGTAATAAAGGTTCTGCTGGCTAAACTAATGATTTGGAGCCACCTACGTAAGCCACATTTTCTTCAGTTGGCTCATTGGAACTTTGTGAACAATTTGGTTGATCACACACAAGGAGAAAGAGAACCTAGCTCAATCTCCTTAACCTATGTGGGCACTGCCAGACTGACAGGAGTACAAAAAAAATGTCACAAGTGGACAGCTATGATTCTGAATGTAGATGGGAAAAGATCTATTCAGTAAAAAGGTGCCATTTTAACACAATCACTTTTCATAATGGAACAGCACTTTAATAAATGTCTTTAAAATCAAAGCCATTGAAACAAAAGTGCATGTAGCTCCTAGCTTGAGAACAACAGTGCAATCTCTTTGTGACACAGCCATGCCCAAGTATCAGGGGGTAGCCGTGTTAGTCTGTATCTACAAAAACAACAAGTAGTCTGGTGGCACCTTAAAGACTAACAGATTTATTTGGGCATAAGCTTTCGTGAGTAAAAACCTCACTTCTTCAGATGCACTTCTTCGCCATGCCCAGATACCCCCAGCCATGCCCTGGCAGATATATTACATCTGTGTTCGACCATCTTCTAAATATTTCACCAAAGGGGGTTGTGTGTGGCCTCTACCAAATGTTAAACAAGTAGCTGGTTGTCATGGTTATTGCAGGATGTTTGTATGGAAAACATTTGTAGTTATGTAACATGTAGAACATTGGCTTCCAAAACTGATGGAAATGAAACTTGTCACCTGAGCCAAGGTGGGTCTCAGAACTGACTCAATCAACACTGAGAACAACTGACATCTATGGATTCAGCCCAGCCCATTATTTACACCCTGGGACAGATGTAGACTTGAGCACTGACAAAGACAAAAGTCTGAGACTGTATTAGAGAAGGAAAGAGGGCACAAATGTTATCCATTAGGGAAGCAACAGTCTGCCAGTGGGAATATCTTGTGAAAAGTGGATCCCAGCCCTCTGTACTGGACAAGCCCAGTAAGGACTGACCATTGGGTGTGAAAATCCTTATCAGACAGGAAAGTAACCTGTTAATAAGAATAGGCTATAGTTTGCATTTTATATTTTTCCTTTACTTGTAACCTTATGTTTCAAAATCCTTTTACTTTCTTTTATGTGAATCTGTAACTGAAACTTTGTTAAATAAACTTCAATTTGGTATAGATACATCTAAATGCCTGTGCTAAGGAGAGCTGTTGAACAAAGATGAAGCCAGTAAATTGGGGTGAACTGCTTCCATGGAGGCAATGGATCAGTGTACACTCCGGGAAGACAGGGGACTGGGCACTCACGTGTAATAAAGTGGAGTGTATAAATTGCTAGCCTGCAGAGAGAACGAGTGGGATTCATGGAGCCCAGAGCAGAGTATTTGTGCTGCCGGTGGCAGCCCTTACTTGGCGCCGGTAAAGCTCTCACAATCTGGAAGCAGGTGGTAGTGATTCACCTAGGGTGCCCACCTGTCCTGAATCAGGCGGGACAGTCCTGAAATGCACAGTTCAAGTCCCTGGCTGAATGACTCGGGAACAGCATTTGTCCCAGATTCCCTGAGGGGCCACTCTGTGCCTGCTTGAGGCTCAGGGCAGCGCCAGCCTCTTCCCGCACTTTGCCATGAGGCCCTGCCCCCTGCTCCTCCTCTCCCCCTGAGGTCCTGCCCCCTGACCAAGCCAGAAGCCAGTACAGGCAGTAGTAAGAGCCACCCACGGAGCCTGGGCTGCTGAGGAGTCCTGGACCCTCTACATGCTCTAGATTTACCTCAGGTAACCCCAAAAAGTTTCACATTCTTGTTTAAATTTCTTGGGGAAAATTAGCCTAATAAAACATTCTCTTCAGGCTTGAATACGACTATCAGAATCTTTACAGCGTTTGAAAAACATTCCTATAAAACTAAACATATGATGGATCTAAATAAAAGGAAAAAAAGTAGATGAATTGATCTATAAAAACTTGCGTAAGTCCATAAAAACTTCTGCTGTAAAACACCAAAAACAGTAGCATCTACAAAACATAATGAGTAGCTATCAACAGCAATCA
Organism: Trachemys scripta elegans; assembly: GCF_013100865.1. Classification (NCBI taxonomy): domain Eukaryota; kingdom Metazoa; phylum Chordata; order Testudines; family Emydidae; genus Trachemys; species Trachemys scripta. The sequence goes on from NC_048299.1 coordinate 210,165,250, forward strand.
ACATAAATATTTTTATTACAAGATATAAATTACACACAAACATAGTGTTAATGTGAATGCAGCAGAAAGTATATCTAAAATTATTCTGACCCCCACTAGTTTATGAGAGCAGCCAAGTTAAACCAGGCAATGTATGGCTGCCCCTCTAACGAGTGGTATCAGATTTTAAGGCCTTGCAGTTAGGGTTTCCAGTTAGAGGAGAAATCAGAAACATGGAGTCCGGATGTATTCTTGGTGCAATTTGTTTTACTTACACTACATATACCAGTCCTTGAACAGAGGTAGTCACAAGTGGCAAGCAGGCAAACCCTTCTTTCAGCAATATCAGCCCAAGACTAATACCCAGTTTCCAGGAAGTTCCTCTGCACCAAAAATTGACACTTGTTAGATTAAGGCAAAGAAAAAACTCGGTTGCTGTTTGGAACAGTTCATTCAAAAAGAATAGCATCACCAAACTAACAATACAGCATTTCTTCAGAAGACTGAACACTGCTTGAATACTAAGAAAAAGAACTTGTTAAACTATGAGTAACAGTACAACCTGGTGACACCTTCAGTAGTCATATGCAACTGTTTAATTAGTTTTACCATTTCCTATACTTAATCTTGTAAATATATTGTAATTATTAGTAGAAGGCAATTGTAGTACATGTAAAGAAGGAGCATGGTACACCTGCCTTCAGAAAAACTTTTAAAATGGTGAACATGTTGAAAACCCTGCTATATGATCCTCCATTCATCTACTCTATCAGTAAATATAAAAAAAATTACTAATATGTATAAGAACTGACAACCATTCAGAAGGGTCTCTTGCACCCATCCTAAATTAACAAATCTCCATCTTGCATCAGCACATCAATCTGCAGTACCAGGAATCCTAACCACAACCTTTTCAGCATAGTTCAAAATACTGTACACTTCGGAGAATAGATGTTACGGGGAATTAGTAATAGTATACATAGTATTGAACATCTATGTTATTCCTTTCTATTCAGCCCAGATTTATAAGTGATCTAAAGTTATTTCCATTTGATAGCAAGCATTTAGTAGTCTAAGTGAAATAAACTGATGTTCTCCAACCTGTTCCTAATAGAAAGTATACACAGCATTAAAAGGAAAATTTACCTACTCTAATGTATAGTTTCTGCAATTCCCCACTGCTTCAGTCTGGATGGGTAATATCTCCTTCTACCAGCAGATGGAGAGAGGAAAATCAAAGACATTTACTCTGTCAGGCCCATATAAAGGGTCAATTTCATTTGAGGAATACAGTTTCTGAAACTTCCTGAGCCATAAAATCCACACAGAATAAACTGATAAGTGAACAAATCAAACAAATTGTGAAAACAAGTCATGAAAATAAAGAGAAATCAAGTGAGATAAAATGAGCAACCTTTATTGCTAATTCACGTACCATAGAGATAAGAGATTAAATATAAACAACACAAGCTTGATTACATTAAAAGTTTAATGTTTTGTTGTGTTTTTTTAAAGGATTTATATAAAAGCCTCAAGTGAAAGAATGTTTTCTGGCTCTATATGGAGATATCTGAATGGACCCAACAGAGACTAGGAGAAACCAAATTAGATTAACTAAAAATCCCTTCCTCCTATGTCTCCTGGTCCAGTCCAGAAGAAAGGGAACTCCCAAAGCAATACTCTGACACAAGAACAATAGGGTGAATGCTGAGAGCCACCTGAGATAAGTCTGAGATTTTACTTGACTGGTCCATACAGAACCCATTTTACCAGGCAGTGACCACAGACACTTGTACATTTTGGATGAGGTCATCATCTGGTGGGAATCAGTGTAAGTAACTCTGTTGAATTCTGTAGATGTGAGAGAGACTGCAGTACTGCAGAGCTCCAGTGAGGAAACATCTCCCCTTTCTCTCCATGAAAAGAATAGTATTCTAATACAATGATCTTCTGATAGAATAGGGGAAGAGCTTTGCCTTTAGCAACATAGGCCCTACAGATGCAATACCACACTTACTTCATAATATCCTTGCAATCTTATGCAGCCTTCTTGGCTTCTATACTGAATGGCCTGATACATTGGCCTCCACATTCAGTTTAAGTAGATATTCAAGTTACATTTATATGTTGGCTGTGCAAAAACTTTTTCTTTGTCATCCCTAGGAGTGGGGATGAAAGACAGAACTATCACATTGTCAGTCAAGTTGATGCAGAAAGGAAATGAGGAACCTATCCAGTCACCCCCATGTCTTGTAGTAAAACTAAATGGGGAAGGGAGAAACAGATGGTTACTAGGAATATGGTCTTGAGACTGAGGAACTTCTCTCAAACCAATCTCAGAGCCTTGAAGGGATGGAGGATAGTGTAAAGGATTCTGTGAAAGGTGGAACATTTCCGGCAGAGCCTTGGATTCAGTTTATCCACTGCTTTTAAAGATAGATGGATAGCTCCAAACAACATAATGATTGATTTTGTCCAACTAAGCACTAAAGCCTGCTGTTCCTACTCTTAGGGCTTGTCTTCACTACAGGGGTAAGTCGACCTAAGTTATGCTACTCCAGTTACGTGAATAAGGTAACTGGAGTTGACGTAGCTTAAGTCGACCTACCCCAGTGTCTTCACGGCACTGAGTCGATGGGAGATGCTCTCCGGTTGACTTCCCTTACTGTTCTCGAAGAGGTGGAGTACCAGGGTTGACTGGAGAGCACTCTGCCATCTATTTAGCTAGACCCACTAAATCGATCTCTGCTGCATTGATTGCAGCAGCATCGATCTCCCGGGTAGTGGAGACCAGCCCTTAGATAGCTGTTGCTTGAAGTGTTACACAGACCATTCTGGAGGAAAGCCACAGAGTAGCAGTTGGGGTAACATGATCACAGAACAAGTCACAGATTAATACTTGGGGCTGATCTGCACCAGACTAAGGAAGCCCCCAGCCTCTTTAATAAGAAGAATGATATTTTTACATGTGCATAGGATATGATGTTGTTTGTGGTGAATAATGTCCAGACTGATGGGTCCACAGGGGATCTGTTATATATTTCAATTCTTAGCTAGTGCTTAACCTGTTTAAATATCAGGTTACACTTCCACCATTCGATGCCAGTATTTCTTATTACATGGTCTGTCTCTTTTTCTTTCTTTGTTTCTGTAGCAGAGAGTGGGAGCAAATCGTATATCTCTGTGTGCTGTCTACAGAACTATATTGCCTTAGTGTGTTTAATACAAGAATGATAAGCCCATGAATAAAATAAATCATACATAGTGATGAGGATGGGATAATTGCAAGTAAACTGAATCTAGAATTAGAAGGCAAGAAAAGAAGCAACATGGTTTAGAGGGGAAATGAAGGCAGCTATGTGATGGGGTGGACAAACTCCACACTGGTTAAGCGAGAGTTGAGGAGTTGCTCTGGACACAAGACATAACACCCCACCGCTCCTGCTGGGCATGCTCACAGAGGAGGCAGAGCTCAAAAGGGAGCAGCTCAGCTCAGTCTGGATGGATTGAGCAGGAGAGCAGTTGGGTATTGCAGCCTCCTGCAGAGAAGCTGGTGAGGCTCCAAGCAGCTGAGACTAGGCCTTATGGTCAAGCTGCCACAGACCCTTCAATCGTGGAATGACAATGAGCTGCCACAGACAGAAGGAGACCCTTTCGAGAGTGACCCGAGAGAACTCCAAGAGGACTACAAGACAGACCAGTGGCATCAGCAGAGGAAACAAAGCCGTAGTAGGAAGTGACCCAGGGAGCAGGCATTGGCGCCGACCCCCTAGTCCGCACACTTTGAATTATTGTTTCTTTGGGCCCTGAGTTGGAACCCGGTGGAGCAGGAAGGACCTGGGTTCCTCTACCCCCAGCCACTGACTACAGCCGGTAGACAAAGTGGCCAGCAACTCTTGCCATTGGTGACATAGCCACTGACTCCAGCCACTAGGCAAAGCAGCCAATGACTCCTGCCATTGGGTGACACAGCCACTAACATAGTCCACAATATTGCTGTGAGGCAGTATTGGCCGTCTTGGACCCAAAACCCCCTTTTGACAAGCTATAAAAAATAAATAATATGGAAGAAAGGGGAAGTTGATAGTAATGAAAATAAATAAGAAGATAGGGACTGTAGAAAATTGATAAGGGAAGCAAAGGGATAGCAGAGTTAAGGACAGTAAGAAGGAAATTTTTACGTATACAAGGAACAAAAAGAATCCTAATTGTACTGGTTGTTTAGATGTTTAGATACTACCATTTATATCTAGTAAATTATCAATAATAATGCAGAAAAGGCAGAAGTGTTCAATACATATTTTTGTTCTGCATTTGGGAAAAAAACAAATGATATGATAATACTCTTTCCATTCCACTACAATTTAAGGAGGTATTAAACAGCAGCTACTAAAGTTAGACATTTTTAACTCCACAGGTATGAATAACATACATCCAAGAGTTTTCAGAGAGCTAGCTGAGGATCTCACTGGACCATTAATTGCTGGAACACTGAAAAAGTTCCAGAAGACTGGAAGAAAGCTAATATTGTACTAATATTTAAACAGGGTACATGGGATGACCCAGGTGTTTATAGGCCTGTCAGTCTGACATTGATCCCAGGGAAAATAATGGAGTGGTTGATATGAGACTTCATTAATAAAGAACTAAAGAAGGGCAATATAATTGATGCCAATCAATGTGGGTTTATGTAAAATAGATCCTATCAAACTAACTAGATCTCTTTTTTTGATGAAATTACAAGTTTGGTTGATGAAAGTAATAATGTTGACATCATATTCTTAGATTTCTATAAGACATTTGACTTGTTACCACACAACATTTTTATTAAAAAAATAGAAAGATATAAAATTAAAATGGCATATATTAAATTGATTCAAATTTTGCTAAACAAAGGGTCTTAAAATGTAATTGAAAACAAGGAATGTTCATCAAACCAGTATGTTTCTAGTCAGGTCCTACAGGGATCAGTTCTTGGCCCTACACTATTTAACATCTGAAACCTGGTACATTTTTGACATTAATGACCTGGAAGAAAACATAAAATCATCACTGCTAAAGTCTGCAGATGACACAAAAACTTGGAGTGAGAAATAATGAAAAGGACAGGGCACTGATACAGAGCAATCTGGATCGCTTGGTAAACTGGTACAAGCAAACAATATGCATTTTAATATGGCTAAATGTCAATGTATACATCTAGGAATAAAGATTGTAGGCCATACTTACATAATGGGGGACTCTATCCTGGGAAGCAGTGATTCTGAAAACGATCTGGGGTTTGTAGTGGGTAATTATCTGAACGTGGGACTGTGGCCAAAAGGGCTGATGTTATCCTGATGCATAAACAGGTGGTTTCAAGTAGGAGTAGAGAGGTTATTTTACCTCTGATTTTGGCACTGGTGCAACCGCTGCTGGAATACTGTGGAATACAGTTCTGGGGCTCACAACTCAAGAAAGATGTTGATAGACTGGAGAGGGTTCAGAGAAGAGCAATGAAAATAACTAAAGGAGTAGACAGCATGACTTATTGTGATAAACTCTAAGAGCTCAATCTATTTAGCTTAACATAGAGAAGATTAAAGGGTGACTTGAGTACAGTTTAAAAATACCTACATGGGGAACAAATATTTGATAATGGATTCTTCCATCTAGCAGAGAAAGGTGTAACATGATCCAATAGTTGGAAGTTGAAAGTAGGCAAAATCAGACGGAAATAAAGCATTCATTTTTAACAGTGAGACCAATTAAGTATTGGAACAATTTACCAAGTGTTGTGGTGGATTTTCCACCACTGACGATTTTTAAATCAAGATTGGATGTTTTTCAAAAAAGATCTGTTCTAGGAATTATTTTGGGCAAGTTCTATGGCCTGTGTTACATAGGAGATCAGCTGAAAAGATCTCAATGGTCCCTTCTGGCTTTGGAATCAATGAAGCATGTGTATATCATTTCCACTGAGATGGCAGCCTTCATGGACAGGGTGGGCGGGCTTGATTCCTACACTACTACTACTCCATGGCTCTACAGATCATGAGGATCCTTGGCTGCTCTCACAATATGCCCCTACCTTATTCTGTAAAGGGAATATTTTTCTCGTTTAATTTCTAAATCTAAGAGGATTCAACAATTTTTGTGTTTTCATCATCCAGAATAGAATATTATCCCAAACTGTACTGTCTATGATTTTCATCAATACATTCATTATTAAAATTATTCTGGAAAATAATTATTGTTAACAATTTGTTTGAATATTCTATATTTGAAATCTGAAAAGCATGGCTAGTTTTTATTGGACATTTTAGTCACAGCTATTGTTTTTTGTTCCCTGTGAGAGGCAGCAACTATTAGAATCTGGTTTCTAGTGGGAATGCTCAAATTTTGATTTTGAAAGCAATTTTCTGAGTTACACTCAGAAATATTAGAATATTTTCTAATAGTCACTTCAAATTTGTTGCTGCAAATAATTTCTGCTAGAAAATTTGTCAGCTAGAAAAATAGAAATTGAAGGGAGTGTAACACAGCCAAAATCAATATGAAGGATTTGTTTGAGCAAATATTCATGAGCAATATTTTGAGGCATTTGCTTCTTTTTACTGATGACATTGGAGGATTTGCCTAGCTGTGAACAACTTTTACAATAGTTTTTCACAGCTTTGTGAATACAAAGGCCTCGTCTACACTAAGGATACTTTTGTGAGTGTAGCCATACCAGTATACTGTACCAGATGTAGAATATACCAGCAAATATGTGCTTTTTCCAGTATAGTTTATTCCAGCCCCCATAAATTAAATAAGTTTTATCATCAAAAACACAGATTTATTATTTATTAATATTTGTATTACTGGAGTTATTTTGGTATAACTGTGTCTACAGTAGGGGCTTTGCCAGCATAGCTACGTCAGTCAGAGATTACACCTCACCACACCTGTGACCAACAGAGCTCTGCCAGCATAAGACTGTAGTGTAGACCTGGTTTACGAAACAAAAGTCTGCACTTTTATGCACTTGTTGTTGCCAAGACTTCTGTTTCACCATGAAACATGCAGAAAGTGTGAAAAAATTGACCCCATTCAGGGTCTGCCTACCAGTGCTTTCGCACTTAGTGACGACACTGCCTACGCCGATGGGAGAGCTTCTCCCTTTGGCCTTGGAACTCCACCTGCCCGAAAGCTAGGTGGAGTACACTGCAGAGCAATGTAGTTATACTGACATAAGTTTCCCTTTAGGAATTAGGTCGGTACAACTACGTCACTCAGGGGGGGGGTGGATTTTCCACACTGCAGAGCAATGTAGTTATACTGACATAAATTTATAGGGCTACAATAGTGTGTTATTCATGTCCAGAAACATAACTAGATATAGGGTTAAGTATCAGGCTACCCATAAAACACAAGCTTCTACTAACAGGAAGGTGACAAAAACTGTGAAAAACATTCAAACAAATATGAGGGTGATGGTAACCCAGTCACATTATCTTCAAACAAGAAAAAAAGTGAGGATGCTCTCTGGCTAACCCAGGAAGCAGGAGGACAACAAATCAGAAATACTGGAGGTCTCCACGAATGGGTAGAAATATTAGCATCAAAACACTCTAAACTCATTTTTCACAGGACAGAACAACTTTTTGCTCTTCAAGTTACTTTATATGGTAATTATCATCACCTAAGCTGCAAACAGGTACTTAAAGAATTTCATGAGTGACCCGTCAGTGGGCAGGCCAAGAACTGATTAAGTTTGGACAGGAAAGTACACTTTCAGTTCTAGAAAGAGTCTGGCTGGGTCAGCTTCTGCTGCCACCACTAATGCTTTATATATTCTGAGCATAGAGAACTTCAGCTCCCAGTGCTGGCAATTCAATAACTTTCACAGCATTAAATTCACTTACGTTTTATTTTAAGACTATCAAAAATCCAAATATAAGGAAAATCTTCTTTTAATGTAATGCTTTTCCTTACCTTGAAGCTGCCAGTTTGCTGTATCTGTAGTACATGTAGTGATAGTGAGATATTTCTTTTCCCCTAAGTAGGTTATTGTAGTAAAGCAATTGCATCTATTCCTTTTGAGGATAGTTAGGGATATATATGTATGTGTGAGTGTGTGTGTGTGCGCATGTGTGGGTTCAAAAGAAGACTATATTCTCTGGTCCTGTAATCTTGCTATTGTTTGCTCCAGATTACTGAAAAGTAATAAGAAACCTACTAGTTACATTTTCACTTTTAACATTTTTTTCTTCTCAACAAAATTTAACTGTTAGATTTTAAAGCATGCTGTACATTACAGGTCATCATGCACTAGTAGAAAGCAACATAGATCTATAATGCCACCTTTTTTCAGACATATGAAATGCAACTACAGCATGCCAAAAGTAACCTAACACTGAAGCGAAGTTTACAAGAGAACTCATTACTCCAAAGTGCTGCTAGTGAAATTAAATGTGTGTTTTTGCATTATTTTCCAAATACTCATAACCTCAGATGTAAGCATGTTCCCAGAGGGAGCATTTTTAATAAATAACATGATATGAATACACCAAGATCCACGTATTATAATTGGGTTCCAGAAGAATTCCACGGCCATAAATCAACACAGCTCAGTAACAAAACTCAAAAACCAAAATTAAATTACTTAAAAATAACCCTGGCTAAATTATAGAAAGCTTTGAAAAGTCAGGAAGGATCAGGAGCCTGCCAGCAGGATATAGAACCCTTGCCTCTAGATCACTGGTTCAAATTTTGTCTAGGTTTGTTGTTCCTGCAAGTTGTTACTACCTGACATGCTGTAGGGAACAATCCTTTACTGGCAGGAGGATGGACTGGGTGGCCGAATCTCTTCCATCTATGATTCTGTGACTGCCTTTCAATGGCCAATAGGTAACGGGTTCATGGTCTTAGCACAGCTCCCAATGGACAGCTGTGTCCATCACCAAAACCACTGCTGCAACAAACCATTAACTGGCACCCTCGTTAGCAATCTCAGCAGAGAGATCAAGAGCCAGATCTTAAACTGAACTGATGCTGTGCCTGGTGCAGCAAATGGTAGAATCAGATGAGGAGACATAAGTGGCATTACATCACCTTTACAAACCCTTGATTCTTAGGCCAACCAGGGGCTGATTCAGGCCCTAGTGCAACTCAGAGCAGATACAGTAAACCACACCAAGCTGCAATGGCAAAGGGGCCAGGAACCACCAGAGCACAGCGGCACTCATCCCTGCCCTAATCTCCTGACTAAACCACCAATATGCACCATACTCTTGGGTAGAGCTGACTAGACTTACTTACCCTGCAGGAAGGGGTTGAGACACATGAGCAGGGCGCTAAGTGAGGGCTTGCACTGGCACTGCACCTGCTGTTCCTTGTCATGTGGATAGAGCAGTTTGGTCTCTGGGGCTGTTGGGCTGACACCTTTCACAAAACACTAAACTTGCTGGCTGGTTTTTGTTTTGAAAGGTGGATTCTGCACTATATTTGGTTCGTGTGAAGATCGATTTTTGAGAGATAAAGTGCTCTAAAGGAAACTGGTTTGGTGGTTTTTAAGAGTTACTTGGGTCTTTTTTGCCTGACTAAATTATATTTCCATAATTCAAGGGACAAATCATCTTTTATTTTTATTTCTCTTACAACAGCAGTTCAGTTTGCAAGGGCAGAAGCAATCAAATCTATTCCTCCCAAATGGATGATTTACACAACAAGCCAATGTAGACTACAAAGCCTATGTTTCTGTGATGAAGGGACAGTTGGGACTGTTCAAACCATTTATTCCAACTCTGACTCCCTTGCTCTTCTTTCCCCTCCCCCACTGTAAACAAAGTCCGCAGCACTAACAGGCCAACCCCTGCCAGCAGAACCAAGATTAGAAAAACACTGCTCAACCATATGTTCAGTCCTGACCAGCATGATCGTTAGGAGCCTGACATCTGCAGATGGAGAGCACCTTTCACCATTCAGCTGTACCATGCTGCTCCTGCACTGAAGTCAGTGTTAGCAGGGCTTTGCTCAGGAGAAATTATCAGCTATAGCACATATCCTTATTTTTCCAATTAATTTTTACTATAGCCATTGATGTGAAGAACCAAATATCTAAAGAAGATCTAAGAGAAAATCCATTATGAGGCAGTGATTGAAAAAGTGAACCCATACGAACCATTTTGGTAATGTCCTTTAGAAGGGAAAATCTCGTATAGCAAATGTTTAGTCAAAAGTAACCCTAGAGCCATTCTTGCTGTAGGAATCCTTGCCAGTATTAGATCTGATGAACCCTTAAGAAAACCCATGCAACGTACCAGCTTTATTTGGCCTTTAGGGCTGTATGGTAAGAGAACAGAATGAGCTAAAACAGTTTTTTTAATTATTTTGAAGACCGAGTGGACCCAGTTTTTTTTTTTTTTTTTTTTTTTAAATAAAACCCATCTGCCTTCTTTTTAATCTGTGCAATAAGGACAGAAATCTTTCCTGCCTTACTTGTGAGTAGTCATAGTGAAAGCAAACACTTCCATAGTGAAAGCAAGGAGACTACTATACTTGCATGAGTAAGGGGAGCAGAATTGGGCACTGCTTCTATAAGCAATAAGATAAAATGTGCTTTTTCCACCACCTTTCTCCAAGTTACTCCTCCCTCCCCTCAGTCTATCTGATACTCTTCCTGTAATCCAAGCCCATGGCTTCTTTCAGAGCTTTAACAGAGTTACAGTTTGCACCTTCCACAGGGGCTATGTGCATCTTCTCGGGCATGTTCAGGCACCACTCATCTGAGGGCTGGGAATCAAAATCTGATTCTAAACCACAATTAGCAATGAAAATTCAGTAACTCCATGCTTTCAGTTCCTCTTTTCAGGTCTTTGGTACACACTGGTTCCCACATTTATCAAAGCCTAAATTGAGAGGGATACTACTGTACACACTTTCCTTTTTAATTTACCGTATTTGATTGCAATCTGATATCTAAGATGAATAGATGTCATTGATCACAAAAGCAGGGCTCTGAATGCAATTATTTCTGTTAAGAATGTTGTTTTGATGTTAAAATGAGAAAGAAAAGAAAGAAATCAGAGCGCTTCCTACAAAAGTGAGCTCTATTACTAATCACACTTGTGCAAACCCTCCTGTCCTATTCTATTTATCCCCTTGTGTTTACTAATAAATGGAATGGGTCTATACCAATATATTTAAGGCACAGTCAATTAATCCAAAACAAAGATTTAGATGAAATAGCCTGCTCCTGTACAATTAAGATTAATGATTATTCTTTTATTTCTGCAACAGTTAACTTGCACATGGTAAGGATCTTCATAATTGTTATTAGCAGTGTTCTGTGCTCTAACTGAGCATGAACCAAGTTCTGTGTTCACATTTTTTTCCTGCAGCAGGGACCTTTGTTGCATTTTTTCTCTCTTTATGTAAAAAGGAAGAAAGTTTTCTATTCTTTAACTATCAGAGGGGTAGCCGTGTTAGTCTGGATCTGTAAAAAGCGACGAAGAGTCCTGTGGCACCTTATAGACTAACAGAAGTATTGGAGCATAAGCTTTCGTGGGTGAATACCCTCTTCGTCAGACGCACCGTCATGCGTCTGACAAAGTGGGTACCCACGAAAGCTTATGCTCCAATACTTCTGTTAGTCTATAAGGTGCCACTGTATTCTTTAACTGCTATTGTGCATTATAAAATGAACCAATCTGAAACAAAGAGTCAGGATTAAAGGATGTTCTAAATACAACATAGTAACTTATTAGAGGTTTCACTGGAACTTGTTTACCTGTCTCCTAATAAATCACAATGAATCACATCAATGCCTTAGTACCACAGCATTCGGTGACTTACCCACTTTTTCATTCCTCTGTGTACACCGGCTGTATTAAGATATTGGAATACGGCACTCATATTTGTTCAATAATAAAAAATTATAATAATGTTTCCCCTTTTCCTCATTATTGTACAACATGTGTGCAGGCTGACTACTGGCTACAGCCAGCTGCCCCAGAGGTGGTTTCATTTTCTAGTTTATAGTTTGTGATATGTTGTGGGATCCCTTGAGATAAAGGTGCATTATAATCAGGGATATTAGAGATGGAAAAAAATTATCAGGTCATCAAGTCCATCCCCTGATAATGAAAGATTTTTTCCTAGTGTGTATTATTTTGTGCTTTATCCAGTTTTGTTTTAAATAACTCACATGATGCAGCTTTCTCCTCTTCCCTTGGGAGAGTACTCCACAATCCAATAGATATAAATGCAAAATATTAGGCTGAGACTATAGCAACAGCCTACCACAAAAGCTTTGTAGACAGCTGCATTACCAGTCCTGAATGTTGTTAAGTGAGAAGCTAGAGACCACACCAACACCCTCTAGGGCACATGCAGATAATACGGCCTTTCTGCCACTTGAGATCACACCCATTGGAGGAACAGTTATCAAGGGCCTCTGTGATGCTGGAGACAGCTAATTGCAGGAACAGAGGACCAACCCCTCAGCTCCTCCAGATCTTTTCACTATCAGTCCTGATTGTAGGGGAGCTCTCTTCCTCTAGTCAGCTCCTCTAGCTGCCAAAACTCTGTCTTCTTCTTGGAGAGGTCAGGTTGTGGAGACCCTGGTCCCCACTTCTTTGAGAACAAGGGCATGATTCAAAGCCCATTAAAGACACCCATTGATTTTAATAAGCTATGGATATGACTGCAGCCTCCTCCCATTCTCTCTAAAAACTGGCTCTGTTTCCAGAGAAGCAGGGACGTACCGTTTGTTAGCTCTGGCCCTCCACCAGATCAGGTTCAGAGGAAGAAAGAAAGGCTATTGTATGTGTGCCTACACTAGAGTAATGTGGGGGTTCGCTCACAAACTTTAGTGTTAAAGAGGCAGTTACCTTAAATGCCATCTCTTGTAAACAAACACATGTGTATAACCCCTTAGATTACTCAAAATGGAAAATTTTAAAAATCCAATTTGTGTTCTCACTATTTATGCTCTTTGTTTACATATAAATGCTTTGATTCAGGAACTGACTCTTATTCTGTGTTTGTGCAGTGCCTAGCACAATGGGGCCTTGATCCTGACTGGGGCTGTTGGGTGCTACAGCAGTACGAAGTCTAGGGTTGCCATCTCTGAGATACAAAAAACTGGGACACCCAGGATGATCATGAACTGATAAAATGGCACAGCTAGCAGTGTGTACTGAGCACTTTCCCAGGAAAGCTACCGCAAAAGAGGGACAATCCTGGGAAAACCTGGGTAGGTGGCAACTCTAATACAAATAATAGTAAAAATAATTTTGCATTTCTCTCAGCTTAGACAGTGGTAACATATTAAGTTAGTTTCAGTTTTGTTTACAGTTACTTTATCTACCACATTATTAGTGATGCTTTGTTGTGGTATTTAAAAAATAAACAAACACCCACTCACACACACTCACACACCCCCACACACCCCACTGTGGACATGTTTCTATATGTCTTAGGTTTTATAAAACCTTACTTTTTACAAAGTTTAATTTTGGACCAAATTTCAGCTGACAGGCTCTCTTTGATAGAAGTCGGGGCTGGTAACACAAGAGTCTGTGGAGAATGGACTGTAAGACGATCCTGCTAATATGAAGGGCTAGTAGCGTGGCTGTCCATGAACACAGCTGCTGTCAAAACAGTCGTTTTTCTGCCTTTCATAACAAACACAATACTTGCACAACCAGAAATGCTCAGCAGCACTAGCATCCTTGGATGGGGTTAGCTATGTGAATGGAGCGTGTGCAGCACCTACAGAACGTAAGGCTCTGAATGGCTAACGAAAACAGATTATTTTTCTCATGAACCATACTTCCTACCCAAATCAAATATAAGACCAGGCTGCACTGACCAGGGAAATCATGAATTTCAAGCCCTCTCTACACTGGCTGGGGAAGTGCGGTTCACTAGGAAAAATGCTAGCACATATTCACTGGTCAGTGTAGACTAGTCCTTCTTTACTTTGTTCTCCTGTGATGGATTAGTGCAATATTGTAGTTTGGGCTTCAGTGCAGTGTCTTCAAAAGGAAAAGATATGGTTATTTCTCATCAAACAGAAATGACTTACAGGGCTGCCTTAAATGGGGGAGGAGGGAAGGGGGAGTATCCTAGAGGCTTGTTTGCCAGGGAGACAGCAGGAGCAGCCGCAGCTCTGTTATTAGTGTGTGTGCATGAGAGTGTGTGTATATGTGTCTGTGTCTGTGTTCCTGTTAGTGTGTGTATCTGTGAAATCAAATTCAGTTTGATTCAATAATACTTTATGGTCATGCCAAGCTGTACAAATATTCCCAGAGCAAAAGACCCCCTTAGGTATCTGTAAATGGCAGGTACTAACTGCCCAGGATGTGGCATTGTTCTGTGTCTAGGGTTTTATCCCATGTATTCATTCCTGATCCTGGTTTTGTACTTTTTTAATGATGACTTCAAGTGATCTGCTAGCAGGATACTACGCCGAACAGTTCCATCTCCAAAATCTGTCTCCCTGGGTCAGAGTTTGTTTGGGTTTTTTGTTTTTATTTAATTTGTGTTTGTTTTATTTTGTTTTCCCCTCAATGCTTTTTGATAACAAAATTTTATGATTCCTGATAATTTGGTGAAATCTCTTTCCCAAATTCGCTCATATTTTGGATGTTGAGATAGGAAGCATCACTCCATCTCTATTACACTGGTCGTTCAGATCCTCCTCTTTCAATTTGGACTGTTGCTTGTGTCTTCCTGTTTCTACTTCTAGTTTATGGTCACTGATTCGGTATTTGGTGAGAGTTTGCCTGAGCTTTGCACATTTCACTGTAGTGAGGTAGTCTGCTACTGTGATAGAGTGAGAAGTCTAGCCTGTTGTTGTCTATATATCTGTTCTTCACAGTGTTTTATTATTGATGGTCTGAGTATTGTTCTAGCAGCTTGACCATTTTGGGTGGGGTTGTTTCTTTCATAGAGAGAGAATGATGCAGCCTAGAGAGTGGAAGTATATAGATCATACTTTCATTTAGGTTTAATGTTTTATCCTCTGAATCTTTGCAGTGGAGGGAGTGTTCGCTGCTTTGGTTGGGATGGCATCAGAATGGAATGTTTTTAGCAGTTTAGTTTTATTGGAGTGCTGTGTCTACCTAGTGGTTTCTTAACGTAATATAAGGCCCACAGAATTTTTTTCTTGTAATGCTTTTATAGCCAATCTGAAGTGCACTGACATGTCTACTATGAGGCCCAGATATGTGTAACTTAAGGAGTGTTCAATTTTCACATCTCTGTTATAAAATTTCATTCTGTTTTGTTTACAGCTTTTTCTGTTTTTTCCAAGTTAACCCCGGAGGGCCCATGTATTGCAGTAGGTTTCTAGCTGATGTAGGCTTCTTTGTAGACTCGTAGACTGTAGATCTTGTGTAGGAGACAGTATTTCAGGGCATCAGCCTACAGTAAACTTTTTATCTCTGAGTTGTTTAGTTGGAGTCCAAAGTTTGGGGAGTTTTGCAAAGAGGTGAGTAGATCTTATGTTGGAAAGTGTTGCACTGAGATTACATCCCTGTTTTACTTCTCCTTGCTTATGGTTTCTGCTTCCATGATCGTTATTTTTTATCCTATATATGATGGATTCATACATGGATTGAATTAAGTCATATATTTTTCCATGATTTCTATTTTATACCAATTTACAGTACAATCTTAGGTGCCAAAATGAATCAAAAGCTCTGCACTGTCAACTTCAAGCATTTAAAAATCACGAGTCAGGCTCAGGCCCCCAAAAAATCATGTGATTTTAATAACATAATATATTTTGGTTTCCTTTTATTGCCTTCTGGTTTCTGAGCCTTTAGGGTACAGTCAGGTCACATTTTCAAGCTTTACTTTGCAACCATAAGGTCTACAAACCTTTTCCCCCCCCCCCACATGAAATCTGAGATTTTCATATAATAACCTGTCTACAGAAGCTGGGGCTTTAAGAAAAACAGCATATATCATGAGACTCACAATAAGATCACGAGAGTTTCTTATTTTAAACAACAATCTATTTTAAAGCTATATTAAAGTCTGTAAAGAAAGCAGATATCTTTCTGCTATTTTTTCTGGGTGTCTTTGGAATAAATATATTGTGGGTTGGGTTTGTTTTTTTCTTCACAGAGGAAACCAATTTGATGTTCATAGATTGTGGTGTTATTGGTCTGGTATTTTATTATAATTTGGGGTCTCAGTCCTGCACTATTGAAGACAATGGTAGCTTTCAAGCTGTCTTCAACAGCATAGAATCAGGCCCTTATTGAGGATGCTATAGAACGGTTTGCTGATCCTGCACCTAAACGAGAAACCTCTGTAGCTGTTGGGGTTAAGGACATCTGTGCCCACCCCTGCCCATCTCCTGGTCTGCTCCAGACAGCTGTATGGGAAAAGGGAGTCAACTATGTGCTCACCTCCACTCAAGCAGAGCCAATCAAATTCCTACCTGCTCTCCCCTGGGCTCCCATAGCCCAGCAGGGAAGCAAGCAATAGAGCAGCCTGAGCACTTCTTTCCTTCCTCCCCTGTGCAATGCAGCAGGTGGCCAGCAGGGGAGCAACTGAACAGGTAAAGCAGAGAAGAGGAAGCAGCTGTTCAGAGCAGTGGCACTGGAATACTTTTAATAGTGGGGGTGCTGAAAGCCAGCCCCCTTACCCCGGTCCCATCGCCCCCCCCAAGCTGGGGCCCGGAGCAGGCAATGTCTCCAGGAGGGGGACCCGGAGTGGGGTAAGCGGGCCAAGGCTAGGACCACAGCTGGGGGGCGGGTGTGGGGCCGCTAGCTGGGACCCCAGACATGGGGCCAGCAGCCAGGACCCCAGGCAAGGGGCTGGCAGTGGAGCCCATGTGTGGAGCCGAGAGCAGAGCCCACGTGTGATGCTGGCAGCCAGGAGCCCACATGCAAGGTCAGGAGCAGCAGAGCCCGGGCACGGGGCTGGCAGCCGGGATCCCTCCTGCAGGGCCGGGAGCGGAGCCCCATGTGAAACCTGCAGCACCCCCCACACTCCTAGTTCCCACACCTATGATTCAGAGTGCTCTTTGCTTGTCCTAGGGCTGCAAGTGGGAGGCAGTTGGGCAGACAATCCCCTTTCTCCTCCCCATGGTGACAGAACTGGTTCAAACTCATCAGGTTAAAAATTTCAGAGCTCAGGGATCATATTTTCAAATTGTAACCAAATACAAGTTTTCTTTTTAATGCTGTTGCCCTTGAGAGCCACAACTTAGTGCCTTGAAAGCCACTGATTGGACACCAGGACTTTACAGCATTTACTTGCTGTTTCTTATAGCCACTGTGGCAGTGGGCAGGGCTATCTTTGCCTAGCCAGGTCTCCTGTGGTATGGTCATGTCATGGCATTCTGAATAAATCAGAGATTTAGGGCTTGTGTCCAAAGATCAAGGGCAGTCTTGTATCTTCCAGCTACTTATAGCACATGAGGTCATTTTCATAATTTTGTGAATAGTAATTTATGCCTAGAGTTGTGAAGAGCATCCAGAATATGGAAGTGAGAGTTTACTACATCGTATGTGTGTGTGTATTACTATATAATATATTATATATTATATATAATATATAATATATAATATATAATGTATATAATATTTCTATAATATTATCTGTCTTCTTACTGTATTCAGGTTTGGTTATGCATGTTTCTATTACTATGGGCCCATTGCTAGTGATGGGGCTAGGGCTGTATCTTGAATTGATGCTCTGGAGCTTTTCTGTGTAGGTGGTGATGCGGGGGAAGTCTCTGAAATGTTCTGTTGTCCAGTTCTGAGCCGAGTGGGCTTATTGGCTCTAGGGTCAGGGCTACATCTTTAATTAGATTAGCAATTATTCCTATTCCTATCCCTGCTTTGCTCAAGAGTACCTTGTCACATAGGTGATTTTTTTGTTGTCTGTGTCACTGTGCGTCAGTGTCAGCATATGCGCGTGAGTGTTAATGTATGTGTGCCAGTTTTGCTGTACAGTAGTGTGTGTATCTGTCACTGCATGTGTCAAGAATGGGGAGAGTTATGTGCGCAGCAGTGTGAGTGTGACTGTCACTGCCTGTCAGTATGGGCGGTGTCATTGTCACCATGCATGTCAGTATTGGTGTATGTTTGTGGGTGCAGCAGTGTGTGTGTGTGTGTGTGTGTGTGTGTGTGTGTGTATGTGTATGTGTATGTCAGTGTCACTCCATGTCAGTATTGCTGTGTGCGTCAGTGTCACTCCATGTCAGTACTGCTGTGTATCTGTGTCAGTATTGGGGTTGTCAGTGTCAGTAGCTGTAAGTGGTGTGTGTGTGTGTGTGTGTAAATATCAATGCATGAGTCAGTATTGGGAGTGTGTCATTGTCACTGTGTATGTCAGTGATAGGGTGTCAGTGTCATTGGGTAGCAATGTGTGTTGGTGTGTGTGTGATTATGACTGTGTGTGTCAGTACTGGTGTGTGTGTAGTAATGTGCATGGGTCAGTTTCACTGCATGTCAGTGTCATTGGGTGTCAATATGTGTTGGGGGTGGGTGTTATTATGACTGTGTCAGTACTGGTGTGTTGGGGTGTCAGTGTCAGTCTATTGGGGGTGTCAGTGTCACTGCGTAGCAGCGTGTGTTGGGGATCAGTGTTTATCAGTATTAGGGTGTCAGTGTCTCTAGGTAACAATATGTGTTGGGGGGGGTGTCAGTATCACTGGGTTGGGGTGTCAGTGTCACTGGGTAGTGGTATGTGTTGGGGTGTCAGTATATCAGTGTTAGGGTGTCAGTGTCACTGAGTAGCAGTATGTGTTGGGGTGTCAGTGTGTCAGGGTTGGGGTGTCAGTGGGGTAGCAGTATGTGTTGGAGTGTCAGTGTGTCAGGGTTGGGGTGTCAGTGTCACTGGGTAGCAGTATGTGTTGGGGTGTCAGTGTGTTAGGGTTGGGGTGTCAGTGTCACTGGGTAGCAGTATGTGTTGGGGTGTCAGTGTGTCAGTGTTGGGGTGTCAGTGTCACTGGGTAGCAGTATGTGTTGGGGTGTCAGTGTGTTAGGGTTGGGGTGTCAGTGTCACTGGGTAGCAGTATGTGTTGGGGTGTCAGTGTGTTAGGGTTGGGGTGTCAGTGTCACTGGGTAGCAGTATGTGTTGGGGTGTCAGTGTGTCAGGGTGGGGGTGTCAGTGTCACTGGGTAGCAGTATGTGTTGGGGTGTCAGTGTGTCAGGGTTGGGGTGTCAGTGTCACTCGGCAGCAGCACGTGTTGGGGTGTCAGCCTGGGTGGGTGCCTTTCTATGGTCCTGCATCTCTCCAGGCTGCTGCCCATCCAGGTGCTGCTGCTGCACACACAGTCTCCATGGGAACTCGAGTGGCCGCGGCGCGGTGGGGGGCGGGGAGGAGGAGGATGCGCTCAGCTTTCTGCTGCTGCTGCTGCTGCCGGGCCTGCCCCAGCTCCGCTCCCTGCTCTGCCCCCCTCCCTCCCCAGCCAGAGACTCCACCAATCCGGAGAGGCGCCTCCGAGCCCTGCCGGCGCTGGAGGTATTTCAGTGTTACTATAGGAACAGGAGGGGTGGGAGGCAGGGAGAGCCTCCCCCCCACGCCGCCCCATAGGGCCCTGAGTGCCAGTCCGGCCCCTGAATCAATTAACCCAGCAGCCGCCGTGGCGGAGCCGGGAGGCGGGGGAGGCAGCCGCAGAGACGCAGCCAGAGCAGCATGGCCCCCGGCCCATCCTGTGTCTCGCTGCAGCCTCCGCAGCCGGCTCGGGCAGAGCGCAGCCTCCGCAGCGGGGCTCCAGCTGGCCCTGCCCCAGCGGCACACCCTGCAGCAGCGGGGACGGGGAGAGCGGGGCTGCTCCTTTCCTCCCCGCGGGGGAGCGGGGCCTGTGGCACAGATGCTGGGACGGGAAACCCTCGTGCCACACGGAGCCCCTTGGGGCGGACTTTCATGCCCTCCTTGTGCCAGGGCCACGGCTTCTCCCGCAGTGATACCCCGGGGGAGGAGCCCCCTTCCCCTCTCTAGGGGAGCCTTGGTCAGCCCCACACAAAGGCCGGCGACGTTACACTGCTGCTCCCCCTGATGTTACAGGGAGGGTCCCATTCCCAACCCCACTCCCACTCCTTTGTTTTAATGAGCGGCGCCCCCTGAGTGGGTCAGACCAACCTAGAGAAAACCACTAGAGCAGCCAGGCAGGGCATATGGCCCCCTTTTAAGCTGCCAGCACTAAGCTCTTTGATTCACCCGGTCGTCTCTCTCTCCCAAGGTGTATGCTAAACACAGGGTGTGTGAGATCAGTTTCTAGGTTATTATCCGGCTGTTGAACGCACAGGCAGGGAGAGGTGCTTGTAGGGGACAAACGTTGTGTACTATGCAAGAGCTATCGTATAGGAACTATATTTTCAACAAGAAATCTGGACTATACCTAGCTTAGGAAACCCTATAGCACTTATTTACCGTACCATATGGCTATAGGGGGAGGGGAGGGGAGGAAGAAATGTCTGCCAATTGCTAAACCAGTGGCAGATATATGTATTTCTCAGTTCATTCATTATATCCAGGAGTCATAGTCACACATAATGAATGTTTCACAGGTAAGAAAAATAAAATTATTCCCATTAATTTCAATTGATAATTTAGGCATCATAGATATTTGTTTATGGGAATTTCAAGGTTTTTACACCAATTAGGGTTGAGATGCTTTCCTCTTACTGTGTTTAAATGGCTCCAGAAAACACATCAATATAACAAGTAAAGGTTTGTTCTTAATACCATGCTCAAAAGACAATAATTATAACACTCCCATTTTTATTTTATACACAAAAAATTAACCAGATTGAAATTTGCTAATTGTTCCTGAATCATGTTCCTACTTCTGTTAATATCTATGCAGATCTTATAGTCATTTAAAGAATATATAGGATTTAGCTTTATTTTAAATGATAAAATGTTTATGCTTGTAAAGAAAAAACATGCAGCATATGACCTTAGAGTATAGTACTAAAAATAAATTCAAAGGGGTATGTTAATGCAAAATTGAACATGCAAAAAGTTAGAAAATTCAATTATGGTTCCCACAGCAACTATAGCTTGGCCACGGCACACACATGACAGAAGCAATATTTTGGGGGCTGTGCTGTTAAATATATGTATTAATATGACTAAGTTAATGTTGCGATAGTAATCTTAACCTTTGAATTTCCTGCAAAACTTCTCTCTTCTTGTCAGTATTTCCTTAGTCTTGTCTGGGTTCAGCATTAGCCAGCCAGGTGTAAATTTTGAGTAAATTATTGAGAATGCTGGGAGATGGTGCTGTTTACCTTTGACATAAAGAGATGGTGTTGCCTATATACTATTCATACTTTAGCCCATGTTGTTTAAATGTAAATCAGCATATTTACCAAAATTTTGTACATGATGAGAGCTCTTCCAGTGGTTAAAAAATAGATGTTGAATAACAGGAAGAGCTCTTCCAGTGGTTAAAAAATAGATGTTGAATAACAGGAAGAGCTCTTCCAGTGGTTAAAAAATAGATGTTGAATAACAGGAAGAGATAACTGATCCTTGCTGAATAATATGGGGGAGAGGAATAGTTGCCCATAATGATCCTCTGGTTCAGTTTGAGAGAAAGAACCTGAACCATTTAAGGGCATTCACCTTTGAGGTTTCTTTTTGGGATGGGCATATTTGATATCCAGTGTCATAGGTACATCATGAAGAGTACAGATGTATTTTCTTTGTCTCTTGGCAGGAAGAGATCTTCTCCCTACTTTACAGAAGCCCTTAGCACATGGCCAGGGAGCCACGACTGACTCAGCTGCACGCAGCAGAATCCTAATCTGCTTCCAAAGAGTTCCAGATGTGACTTGCATCTGAAGAAGTGAGGTTCTTACCCACGAAAGCTTATGCTCCCAATACTTCTGTTAGTCTTAAAGTGCCACAGGACCCTCTGTTGCTTTTTACAGATTCAGACTAACACGGCTACCCCTCTGATACCAGATGTGAATAGAATCACTGTAAAATGGCTCAAGCCCTCTGTGGTGTGGAAGCTGGATGCTCCTGAAAATCTGTCCCTGTATATTCTTTAAAAAGTAATGAAAATGCTGACAGCCAAATACTATTGTGGTAATGTATAGTATTATGAGCAAGTTACTGCCATTTGTATTACCACCTAGAATTTTTAGAAGTATTAGTGCCCAATTCTGCTTCTATTGAAATCAGTGGGATTTTGATATTCACTTCAGTAGGAACAGGATTGGGTCCTAAAACAGTAAATTTCAGATTACAATGGTATTGTTGTTCAGTAATTCCTAAATTCAGTCATTCTGGCCTTGGAAATTTTATAAAATTAGCATGCAAATGATTTCAACTAAAATCAGCATATTTACCATATTTCCACTCTCATCATGTACAAAATTTTGTTTAGATAAATAATAAGACAGATAAGTTATTGCTCCAGATGGTGGTGGGTGGATTGGACCTAATAGATTCTCCAGTTAATTGATTTTTTAAATTTTATTTTACAGTAGCCGAGATTTAGAAGCCCACTTGAAGATCTCCTCTTGAGTGCAGCTTAGGCTGCATCTGGTTACTCACCAGAATAATATGCTTTCCAATCAAAGATCAAAAAATTAAAATGCAGGCAACTTAGTGGTGCAACTAACTAATGTTACATAAGTGTACTGATCCTACTCCCCATAGATGATACATACATTTGACGCTCAGCTCTTGCAGTTGGGCTGGAATGCAAAATTAGAAGCAGCAGGCCTCAAGGTCTGGAAGTACAGACAGTGTAAAGAAACAAAAATCTATGGCTATTAGTAAATGACAGTCGGCAATTTGCAGGCAAAAATGACAAGAATTGAAGAAGAAAATGGGTAACAAAACACATATCAAATGGGTATTAATGCTATTATCTCACTGTATCTGAACATATTCCTAAACTACAAAGTGGTACGTAACCTTGTGTAACCTATCACTTAAATCACCTTCCATACTAAATCACTGCAGGACAAGTAATGTGACACCAATTTTTAAAAAGGTTTCAGAGGCAATCCTGGCAATTATAGGCCAGTAAGCCTAAGTTCAGTATCAAGCAAATTGGTTGAAACTACAGTAAAGAACAGAATTATTAGACACATAGATGAACATGGTTGTTGGAGGAAGAGTCAACATGGCTTTTGTAAAGGGAAATCATGCCTCATCATTCTATTAAAATTCTTTGAGGTCAACAAACATGGACAAGGATGATCCAGTGGATATAGTGTTCTTGGACTTTCAGAAAGCCTTTGACAAGGTCCCTCACCAAAGGCTCTTAAGGCAAATAAGCAGTCATGGGATAAGAGGGAATGTCCTATCTTGGATCAGTAACTGGTTAAAAGGCAGGAAACAAAGGGAAGGAATAAAATGGTCAGTTTTCAGAATGGAGAGAGGTAAATAGTGGCATTCCCCAGGTGTCCCCCAGTACTGGGACCACTGCTGTTCAACATATTCATAAATGATCTGGAAAAAGAGGTAAACAGTGAGGTGGCAAAATTTTCAGATGATACAAAATTACTCAAGATAGTTAAGTCCAAAACAGACTGCAAAGAGTTACAAAGGGATCTTACAAACCTGGTTGATTGGGCAACAAAATGGCAGATGAAATTCAATGTTGATAAAGGCAAAATAATTTGAAATATGTTGAAAAACATAATCCCAATTATAGATACAACATGATGAGGTCAAAAGTAGCTGTTACCACTCAAGAAAGAGATCTTGGAGTCATTGTGGATAGTTTTCTAAAAATATCTGCTCACTGTGCAATGGCAGTCAAAAAAGCTAAGAGAATGTTAGGAACCATTAGGAAAGCGATAGATAATAAGACAGAAAATATCATAATGCCACCATATAAACCCCTGGTACTCCCACACCTGGAATAGTTTGTATTTCTGATAGCCCCATCTCAAAAACGATATATTGGAAATGGAAACAGGCAACAAAAATGAATGAACTGGCTTCCATGTGAGGAGAGACTAAAAAGCCTGGGACTGTTCAATTTGAAAAAGACAAGAGCAGATATGATTGAGGACTATAAAATCATGAATGGTGTGGAGAAAGTGCATAAGGAAGTGTTATTTACCCCTTCACATAACACAAGAACCAGGGGTTACTCAATGAAATTAATAGGCAGCAGGTTTAAAACAAACAGAAGGAAGTACTTCTCCACAGAATGCACAGTCAATCTGTGGAACTCATTGCCTGGGGATGTTGTGAAGGCCAAAACTATAACTGGGTTCAAAAAAGAATTACATAAGTTCATGGAGGATAGGTCCATCAATGGCTATTGGCCAAGATGATCAGGGATGCAACCCAGTGCTCTGGGTGTCCCTAGGCCTTAGACTGCCAGATGCTTGGACTGGACGACAGTTAGTTAATTGCCCTGTTCTGTTCATTCTCTTTGAAGCATCTGGCATTGACCGCTGTCAGAAGACAGGATACTGGGCTAGATGGATCATTGGTCTGACCCAGTATGGTCATTCTTATGTTCTTAAAGTATATCTCATGTTTATATTCAGGTTTGCACATGTGTGTAAAGAAAAAAAACTTTTGAGTATTAGCAGCAAATACATTCTAGTTAGCTACGAATTCACTATGATAATGGGTGCTACACTAATGTATAAAATAAATAATACTGCATTGTTGAGTAATAAACTGTACTTAGAAATAAGATGTGGCAGCATTCATTGTTAGAAGGGCAAATTTCTGCAGAAAAATCTTTAGTGAAAAATGGAAAACTTAATTTTCCCCTCTATTTTCAGTGGTTAGGTAGTTGATAATTTATGATTGCTCTGTTTACAGGCAGCATTGTATGCTGGGCTTCATAAACTCTGAGGCTAAAGACCAATAGCCCAAAATATGGAAAACTTCCTTACTTTTTACCTCATTTACTTTATAACTCATTATCTTAATTACTATTATTCTGAATTTGGTACTGTTTGCCATTGGAGCTGCTGTTGCAAAAGCCGTGGAAGAGGGAGAATAGAAAACTTTTAAAATAAACAGAAAAAATGTGTGTGAGGAGAATGTTTACTTGGAAAGGTGAGAAAAACTATGTTTCATGTGCTTCAATGCAGGTAAAGTTCAAAAGTCTAAAGCCAATGAACTATTCTCCAACTCAGACCCTCTCGAACAATCAGTTTGAGGATTTTCATAAATAAGAAGTAAGTATACACTTCATTGTGATTGGCTGAGACAGTTACAATAGAATATGTTATAAGCAACGAATAAAGGCCATATTCAGGAGTGGTGTGAGCTACAAGTCAGTGAGGTCACTCAGGATTACATCAAAGCTAAATTTGCCTGTAAGTGTGCACTGAAATGAATGACATAAAATCAAACCCCTTTAACCATGTGGTACATACATTTATTAGACAATATCCCCTCACATCGGAATATTTTATGGCAAGGTAAGTAGGGTAATTATAGTTAAATTAATCTTAAAAATATAAAATAAGGAATTTTATTTTAATAGATCATGTTGACACCTTGCTTCACTATCCAATCTGCCACCAGCACTCATTGATATCAATGGACTTATGCATGGAGTAAGCATGGTATACTACTCAGTAGGTGAACTTCACCCCCAGGCAGAGGATCAGTACTAGGCCTATTCATCACTAAAGACCTACAAAAGACCCCAAAGTAGGGTGCATAATCCTGGTGCTATGAAGTTATTTATATGCTTGTGATAGCCTTCTCCCAGTGGTGAATTTCACCCCATGCAAATAAGGGTGGCAGAATTGGGCCCTTAGTAACAGTTTACCCAAATTCATCTTCTTCCCCAACTTCTTACAGTTACAGTTCCTTAATTATTCCATATGTCCTCCTCTGGCTTGCTCACTGCTCCTACTAAGTGAGTTTCATTAAAAGATTAATGAGTTGTTATAACCTAAACAAATACATTCCACTTTGTTTACTGCCTACTTTCAAACTGCAATGGATGGTGCTAGTTGTTAATTTGTTAAATGCTTATATAAAAAATCACAGATGTCGCTAATATCACATCTCAATATTTATGAAAAACCAGTTTTCTGTAAATATAGAAAAATCAGTAATTACCAATGGAATTATTTGGTAAAATTCCCAGATAGATAAATAATGATCAGAAAAGCTAACTTAATCTATTACAATTCTAGAAAAATTAAAAAAAAAACTTCCTAATATTCGTAAACATGAAGCTAGCTCACTATCTCCTGTTTAAGAACACATTTTCCCACTCCTTTTTCAAAATAATCTCCATGGTTGAAGTAGACAGGGATGCAGCTAAAGTAGTATTTACAGTTGCATTATTTCATTATCACACTCCTGACCCTAAATCCAGATGTATTCTTTGCAAAATTAGGATGTTCTGGAGAGAACAACATTGGTGTTTGCTACACAGAAGAGCAGCTAGGGAGGAAAAATTTATACTTTATTTAGAGGTGGAAAACTTTGGTTTATATTTTTAAATGCACATTTAACTCCTTAAATGCACATCATGAGCCAAAGTTCTCTCTCAGTTACACCAATCCAAACTGCCTGTAGCCAGTATGGTTGCACAGGTAAAACCAACAGAAGAATTTGTCCCAATATTTATTACAAGGACAAATGGGCAGAGTTATAGTCCCCAAATGAATTTGCATTATATGTCTTGTTAAAACTCTGATGATTTTGGCAGTGATCATAGCCTCTTGATGTTGTGTGTCCCTACAGACTTATTTTGTGTTAGAACCTTGTTGGGAAATCCTAAATCCAGGCAAAAGGGGGTAAAAATACTTCTTGGAGTTCTGTCTGCCTTTCTCAGGGTTTTGCACTGGAACCTACCACCATAGTATGTGAGTGAAGGATCTGTTGATAGAAAGTGTGACAACTGAAAAGTTTGAATGTTTGCTCTGATTAGAATTCTTTTATACATATGGGAACAATGGCTGTAGAATTTGTTGAGTTACTTTTATAAAATGATAGAAAGCTACCAGAAGAGGATATGAAAAACTATCAGTTTCTCCAGTGAAGAGAGAATAGCATGAGTTTTGTACTTACTTTTCCCCCTATTGTATATAGAAAAGTGTAATGGACATGTCATATAAACGCACACCTACATCCCATATTTCCTTCAGATACCTGGGTTATCTACCACCATGGAAAAGACCCCACACTGCCGTCTAGAAATCATCTTTCATTTGAATGAGGTAATTGTGTCTAGTGTTTGCCATTTTTTTCACAAACAATCCTGGTCTGGTTCCTGTCCTTTTCCTGTCATCTTAGTAATAATTAAATAATATTTCAGCACCAACGAAATATGCTAGCACGGCAGCTCTGCAAAAAAAAGTTTAGGTGGAAATACCATATATTACCGTTAATCAGAGGTGGAGGAACATTTGCTTTGAAGGGGTGGTTGATCATAAACTTTTTGCCCGAGTCATTATCAATGTCACTGTGGATTGACCCACATAGGGTATTGCCAGAACATTACAGCTAACACCTCTTTTCCTCCTCTAGACTAATATCACTTCAGAAACAAATACACAGGGACTGCCATACTGGAACTGACCAGTGATCCATCTAGTCCTTGTTGCCATGGCAGCCTATACAACATGTTTCCAGGGAAAATAGTAAAATAAATCCCCAAACAAAACATAATATACCCGGGCAAAATTACACAGTACTATGCCATGGAATGATTTTATTCTCTAACCTCAGCCAATATCAGCATATGTACATGAAACCTACTAGCTGAGGATTAAACCTACTAGTAGAGATAGATCTGAAATGAAAGAATGAAGGAGGAAGCCACCAGCATTCTGCAACGAGAAACCCAGACCATAAGAGAGGGAAATGGAAGGGTGCTGGGAGTTTACGAGGAGCTACAGGTTAGTTATAGATTTGTCTAATAGTCCTTCCTTTTACCGATTCTACAGGCCATAGTGTGGCTGACCCTGGTGGAGCTCATTGGGAGAGGACAGAAAAAGACACCTTCCTCTCTGCAATGTCAAGGACTGCTTCAGGTTAATGTTATCACTGATACTAGCAACCCAAAAGGAGGATGGGAGAAACAGGATGAAGGTGGGACCATGACCTTGTCCTTTGCTCTGCCCCAATCAGCAGAGCAGAACTGGCACAAAGGGAGTGCAGGTTGCATCTCTCCAAAGAGTACCGGGAGCTGCCACTCCACTGTATTATCCACAATAGAAATTTTGATTGCGTCAGTCAGAACTCCTGCAGGAGCTGCATTGCAGACTTTCTACCCAACTTCCAGAGATTTAAAGCTACGGTCTAGGCCTGTATTTGCTACTTTTTAATGTCAGTTGTCACATATTCCTGTCTGATGGAATAGCATCTGACTGGCCATCTCTACATTATTCACTATCTAATGTACTCCCATCATATTTTCTTTTAACCTTTGCCTTTCAAAATTATATAATTCTAGTCATTTTAATTTTTCCTCTTTTGGAAGTATCCATGTCTTTAATTAGTTTTGTTGACTTATCTGGACTTTTTTTAATCTCTTCTATATCCCTTTAGAGAAGAGGTAACCAAATTGAACACATTATTAAAATCAAGAGTATATCACTGAATTAATAAGCAGAATATGATTTCCATATTAGTCTCTATCCCCTTCTTAACACAGTCTAACAGCTTCTTTTTTTTTACTCCTACTATGCATTAAGAAATAGAAATCTAGAATAGTTCCTAGATATTTTCCCTAAGAAGTTACACATAATCTAGCAACCTCAGGTGTGTCCAAAAACTTTAAATTGTTTCTTTCAATGATTAAAGGGCAATGACACACTATGTGAATTACCTTCCACTAGTCCAGAGTAAATTTCATCTGAAATATTTCTTATTTTTCTACTTTTTATGGTACTTCTTTTTTCTCCTCTCAGTGCTCCCTAGCTGACTAACCTAAATAATTTGCATGTCTGTTCCCCACCAAATGTTGACAACCTTGCTATTCACCTGTCTTCCAAATCATTATATATATTGAACTCCATTCCTACCATTATTAATCACTTCCCATGCTGAAAATTGCCATTTATTCCAATCCTTTGTTTCCCATATCTTAACCAGCATTTATATCTTAACCAGCATTTAGTCTTTCAGGACTTTTTGTCTCTTATGCCATCATTACCAAGGATCCAATCCTGCTCCCACGAAAGTCAATATCAGACTCATTTTGAGTTCAGTGGAACAGACTCAGGCCCTAAGTTTCATCTTCTGAATTATTTTATAAAAAGACTTGACAGTCTAAAGTTATATACATCAGTTCCATATTGTGTTAACTCAACGAATTCTAACAGGCTAGAGAAATATAATTAACCCTTGCAGAAGCCTTGCTGGTTTATATCAATCGTGTTATGCTCATCTAAGGACTTAACAACTCTGTAATGATTTTCTTACTGTTTCTTTTCTGGTATTGAAATACAGCTCACAGGTCTATCATTTCTATGAAGATCCTTGCCACTTTTTTATAGATTTTTGGCCACCCCCCAGTATCATAGCTGTTTTAATGGCAAATGATAAATGTTAATATTTTAATTACTTCATTCTTTAATTCTTCAGAACTCTTGGATTTGTACCAGTCCTGGTGATTTACTGCAATTTATCTTGAGTTGTCCCATCACCTCTTCTAATTATACCTCTATTTCTATCAGTGCCTCAGTTTCATTACCTATAAAGTGTAATCCGGGGATAAGTACTTCCTCATCATTTACAGTGGGGAAGCCTTTGAATGAAATAATTTATTTTCAGTGAAACTTCTCATGCTCTTTGATTGCTCTTGCAGTCTGGCAAAACCAGTGGCCCTACCACAAGCTTGCTGCTCCTAATGTATTTAAATAATTGTTTAATTGTCAATTCAGGCCTAGAGAATACAAGTCACTTCTAAAAGTTTGATTTTCCACATACCACACTAAAATGGCTGTTTTACCAAAAGAGCAGCTTATAATTAAGTATCAGCTACTTAAGTTCTGTGTCTGACTTGAGTTTAGACCTTACACGATTTCACAGGCAATGTTGTGACAAGGTTTTTGGCTAGCAGACATTGAGATTAACCACAACGCATATTTGACCATGTTAGAAATTGTAGTCTGCAGTGAGAGTGATTCAAGTATAAGCGGCCATATTCTCTGATTTTTTTTTTTTTTTAAGGAAGCCAAGGCGTAATAGCATTGGTAGTCTGCTGCTAAATCAAAGAGTTTTGGGGAACAACAATTTACAAAACTTTCAGACAGTGAATTTATTGGTAAAATTCTTTCCTGACATTTCCCAATGGAGCTCATTTACAACCTCTCAAGTGAAAATAGTTGAATGAATTTCAGCCTAGTTTCAAATAGGTCATTTAATAAAAATGACCAAAGTTCATATTGTACATTTATGGCTGGAAAAAAGTCTTTGCTTAAGGTGAACTCTGCTATAGAGTAGATTTATTAACTAAAATTTCCACTACAGATAGTCCCTTAAATTGATATGTATTCACAGGTACAAGTTAGTGGTTCAAATCTTATATTAAATTTAGGGGACTGTCTTTAGTCCTTATACATATATATCTCCAAATGGCAAGTTACTCAATTTACAAAACTTTGGATTAGGTGTTGAGAACCCTGTACTAATAGACATAAAACTCACACTGAAATGAATGTGTAGGAAGTAGCCATTCATCAGACAAAGAAATGGTGACCTTTAACAAGGTCCCTTATATGTACAAGAATGCCCAACATCATGAATTGTGGCAAGTGTTCCTTGCCTATCTGGATATTTTACCTCAGTATACCTGTTTAAAAGTGGTCTTTTAAAAGTAGATGCTGATCTACTTAAATAGGGTAAAAAGTATTAGGTGAAAAGGGTGCAAGCTCAGGTTCACTCTTGGCAGTAGAGAGTAGCACAAACTGCACAGGCATGTACCAACCTGGCCATCTGCCCTCCTTCAGGGACTTCACCAGTCAGAGGCAGCTTTATCTTCTTCTGGCAGGTCCCTACGAGATTTGCAGAATCAATACATCCCTCAGCCACACTAGTTGTTCTGTCAATGCTGCCCATTATGAGAGCTGTGTTGGCCTGCAAGCTACTCAGGAATGAAGTTTCTGTGGTGCCTTGTGCCACCGCATCCAACTTTCTGCTGCCAGGGGCTCACCACCGAGGTAAATCTTGGCTGTAGAATCAGGAGTTTCAGTGTTCTCTTGATGTTTCCTTCTTTCCTGTTTCCTAATCTTTCTCCATATCTACCTCCTCAATTTTTTCTTCACCATTTGTGCTGCTTCCTCTGCCAGCTAGCTCTTCTTTTTGTCTTCTGGCTGTGCCAACTCTCATCAGCTGCCTCCTGCACTTTGGTGTAGGCTTAGTGCCCAAAGAACAGTGGAGAATCAAGTCCACTTTCTCCAATTTAATATTCCAAGCAAAGTTCCAAAATGTTGCATAAATTAAACTGGCAACTTATTTTTGGAACACTGCTTCTACAAGACATTTGCTGGAGAAAAATGGGGACCAAGAACTGTGTTACAGACTTGGACTTTCATGCCAGATGTTGGCTCTTTATTGGGGTGATTAATTTTTTATAAGGTCGGTGGGTGTCTGACTGTGTTGTATGTTGTATGTATAAATATGTATAAAATTGAGATATCAGTAGTGACTTTTGTTCAGATAAAGTTACACGTACAGGAAGACTAAAATTCTTGTTTCATACTGAAGTGATTTAATCTGGTTTCTAAATTTGGCACACCATTCAAAGAACAACAGTATTTTGTATTTAATCTTAAAATAAAATAGTTTCTAATTTTACAGAGGAAACATTTACAGATGCTTTCTTTTCGAAAATTTGCTCTGTTTTTCCTCACACTTCTTTGTATAATTCTAGCTAAACAAACACAGTTACCACAAACTCCAAAATATCACACACATAAACACACACACACAACATCTTAAATATACGCCACTTTTGACATTTTAATTTTAATGACATAGGTTTTCATGAATAAAGAGAATGTCTAATTGAACTACATAAAAAATAATCATCTGAACTCTTAAGTTCTATCAGCTATGTCCATTTTCTGACACTACCTGTACGCCTTCCTGATTCCTCAGCTCCACTACTCACAGAGACCATTAGCAGACCAGAAAGCAAGCTGGGCAGCAGAGATATAGAGAGTGGGTAAGAGGAATGGGGAGCTGTGAAGGGCTGAGTAAAGATGTAGTTGTGAGGGTAAGGTGAATGAGCAAGACATTGCAGGATATGAGGGGTTGAGTGGAGCTTTCGAGAAATGAGGAAGCATTTAGTAGGACTATGAACTACTGCACAGGTGTACTCTGGGATAAATTACAGCCAACCTTCAACATCACTCTCTTGATCACATTGTTTCACCTTTATGTGGTTCTTACATATGTTATATTTTGGTAGTTCATTAGGGTATAGCGCTACCAACATATATTTCCAAACTCTTTTGTTCACCTTTAATACTAACTGCTACAAAAATAAAGAGAAAAGTATTGAAATGACGCTGCACACTTTTAGATTGCCATAAAGTGTCCCACAAGATGAAAATAATTGAAAATACATGGTAACAATATCACCCTCTCTTTTAACATACAAACAATTTTTTCTTTAATGTATTTCTTGTATATTAGTATTCATAACCAAAACTGCACCCATCAAATTATAAGATCAGAAAATGACTCCATGAATAGATAAATGAGGATACAGACTGGTCTACTGAACCCAATAAACCTTAATTTTTAAGCCCCTGATCCTGTAATCAGATCCATTAGTGCAGACCCTTAGCCTGTTTGGAGCTCCATTATTCCGCTAAGGCATATCTTCCTGTAGGGTCAGGATCTAAGGATCTAACTAAAGCCAACATATTTTCGTTTTTGAATGAAAGTTGGTTTTATGTTCCCAAGTGGGAAAAGTATAAAAGAAAATATGGGAAAATGCATACAGAAGGCAAGACTTGATTTCAGTTATTCAGTAACTCCATTGCAGTCAGTGCAGTTACTCCAGATTTACACTATCAGAATCTTTTGTCCCTGTAGATTTCTGTACAAAGTATATTCTGTACATTGGGGCATATCTTACAATCAATTTGTGGGCAGAATTTCTTATTTAAATGGGGAGTTCTGCTTAAAATCTGATGGTATTTATTGGCCCATTATTTGTTAGCTTATTCTTTTATCAGTTTCTAAATCTGGGAAGATTTTAGGAACCATATTTTTGGCCAGGAATAACACAAACCAAGAAAAATAATACTGATAATTTATTATTATTATTTTGTTCTCCAGTTTTTAATCAGGCAACAATTTCAGCAAAGTGGATTGACAGAGAACACAAGGAAACCAATCATAACAGTCATTTACACAGTTTAAAAAGATATTACACTAGTAATATTAGGTCTACACATTCATAAGTGATTGTGGGTACCAACCATTAAAGTTTATATTAATTATTGTCAGCCATTTGGCATATTTCTCAATTTAATACTTTTATGTAATGCCTAGGCATCATTTCACTGTTCTCATAAAGTGCAGCTTGGGCTTAATGAAAAAGAATGTATGACAATAACAGTAACAATGTGAAAAGTAGCAGAAGTAGATGTTCGCTGGACTGTGTATTCAAATACTTCACTGTGTGTTGTCCCACTCTGGACCTAAAATGGCTGTTTTGCAGGATGTTGTTGCTTGGTGACCAAAAGTGCATCTCCTAGACCACAGAGGGATGTGAACATTCAGAGATTGATTTGTTCCTGTTGCTCTTGAGGAGACCAGGCCAGTAAAATAGAAGAAGCCTACATGTAACTATCTAAATATCCCACTTGCTTGCATATTTAAATTGATATTTAAAACAGGCTTGTGATTTTGGGATGCTCACCAAACAAGCAATGGGAAAAATGGAACAAAACCTAGCATGTCACTGCCCATGAAATACAAAAAGTAGACCAAGCCTCAGCTACTCTAAGCCTGCAAGATACCCTTGCTTCAATTAAGTCTGCGTTGTATGTCTAGTCTGTTCCGGTGCAACCTCCCAGTTGCTATCAGTCTCTTTCTTTCATTAGAATCAAGTAGTTAATTAGCCCCAGTCTGTCCTCTCCCCTTCTCTCTTTCCCTTTAACGCAGCAGTAATGATGTCTAATTACCAGCAGCAGTGGATTACAGCACCATCAGGAGCAAATCTCTGTAGCTGACAGCAACAAACCTTAGAGCTTCAAGGAGAGAATAATTCCTAACAACGTAGTTGCATATTATTTGCTTATTTTTTAATTTTGAAGTTAAAATTGTAACTTAATCTAAGTAATGCAGAGAGAGTGCTTGTGCTGGCCAGAATTACCATTGATGATTAATTGTACATTAATTACTTCTACCTCTTGAGAGATCAAGTGATGGAGAAAGTTTTTACTCTTTTAGGCTTTGATACTGTTTGTGGCTGTTTCTGTGGGCAGCAGGAGCTCAAATTTCTGTGACAACAGCAAGACAAAAATGGCATAAGTAAAAACTAAACAATAGGGCTAGTTCTGAATTATCAGAAATGAATAAACTCTTCAATAGTTAGTGTGGATTTCACTAAATGAATAAAAGAGTGGGCTTTTGAGAGCTAAACAACACTAACTTGTAAGGGTGCCATCTGAAAACATCAGCTTACTCCTATATAAAACATAATTTTGAGTTATAGAGAGAAATCCTAGCACCATTTAAGTCAATGGGAGTTTTGTCATTAACTTTAATGGGTCCAGGATTTCACCCATAATATATAAAACAATTCCTTTTGGAGCATTTGGTACTCTTTGGCATATAGTAACATATCAGACAAATAGATGCCACTCTACAGATCTGCTTAAACTATGCTACTTCCCTTTGTGAATGGAGTATGAAATTGATTGCATGTGTTTAAGTGGGGGATGACATTTGTTTTTAGTAACTGATAAGTCGTATCTGAATGCTGTACATACTCTTTTCTTGTTTATTCTGTGAAACAAATTTTGGAAACCAAACACTCAGGCAAATGGAAGTCAGTGGACATATTACCTGAGCAAAGACTGCAGGATCTGTTACTTAATATTTTATGTTTAATAATTCAATGTAATGCAGAAATACTTCAAGTTTTTATGGCTGTATTATGGTATCTCTATTGTCCTACTTTTGTTATGGTGCCTGGTTGGTTGCTATAATATTTATCTGTCTATTGAGAGAGAGATACACAAATATTCATAGGATTCCAAATGCAAGCAGAAGAATTAAGACCAACATTTAAGTAAACACATCAAGAAAGGTTCTAGACACAAGGACCAGAAAAAATCAAGAACAACAAAAAGCGGGGAGGAAATCCAAACCCTCCTGGCCTAGTAAAGATGCCAGACAATGTACAAGTTGGTGACATAAAGAAGTGTTGTTTTTTGAAAGGCCCAGAATAGCTCTACCTTTTACTAAATCTTGAAAAAAATAAAGTTAGCCTTTTTATTCAGACGGTTCATTAATTGAATTTTGCCCCAAAATAAGGAATTTGCTTGCAGTTCTGAACTTGTGATGAAAAGTAAACCCATAAGAAATAAAAGATCTTTCATGCAAGACACTTAAAAAAACACTGCTCCAATTAGTGGAAGAATAAAATAAATCATCCTAGAAATATACTTCTATTTGAGATAATTTTTCCTTTGTTCTATGCTTGATTTTCAATTTCCATCCCAAAATCTATTTGATCTACAAAAAATCTCAGGATCAAATATTAATAATCTGCTGTTTAACTCTAGAAAAGTAACATGCCATTCTCCATGTAAAGCCTAGACCTATAGGCAGACCTAGAACCCTTTGTGAATAGAAGAGGTAAGGAGGGAACATAAACATTGCTCAGAACATTCTCTATGGCATGCCTTTTAACTCCTTTACAAAATTAATTCCACATCTATACTACCTGACAACAGTTACTTTGATGATTAGAAAGAGGACAAATATAAACTAGCACCCCAAATGCCTTGATTTATTAATACTTTGAAGAAGATACTTCTACAGAATCTCCAGATTTTCCCCAGCAACACATGTTGTAATTAAACCTAGAATATTTTTCAAGAAGACTTCTGTATTATGCCACCCAGGAGCATATTCATTAGACCAGGATGAGATTTCAATGCAAAAGAAAATATTGTTTATCAAACCAAAATGCCAAAGCAGAAATAAAAGATTGCCTGTGTTTCCATCTTTAGATCCCCAAATAAGGAATCTAGATTCCCTGAGGTAGTTTAGAGGGGGGAAATGATATATTAAAGAGTTCAATATGCAAACCTACTTGTAACCAATAGTTCCCATCTTCTTAAATAGGAAATTCTGTAGCTCTTGCCACCACCAAGCATAATAGTTCCGCCGCTGTTAGAACTGCGTCTAGCTATTCAGATTCAGATCCTGGGAAGGCTGGTGCTACTACTGGATGGCATCAATTGAGTTTAAGCTTTATAGCTGTGAGACTTGAGCAATCCCAGAAAGAAACAAAATCTACCATTTGGTCATGTGGAAACCTCTCTCTCTTTGTTGATCATCCTCTCCTCGCCTCCTTTAATAAAATAGCAACGCTCCAGAGTCATCAAGGCATATCCCTGCTGCTCTGTGTCTCAGGGGCTGCGGTCTAACAATAAAAAAAACCCGATATCCCGGGGAAGCCCCCAAATAAACGACCGGCGCCACATTTGGCTTTGTGCCAGTAAGGATACACCGTGCTCTATCGATCGCAATAGTATATTATGAAAATGTGCCGCTGCAATCGTAATTGTGTGGCCTTTATACAATGGCAAGACACGCGACAGACACCACACAGCTAAGGGGCCGGGACAATACCCCCCCCCCCAAATAACAGCATAGAGGAAGGAGGGGGGCTATTGCATGATCGCTTTAAATAAAAAGGGCCACAAAGCCCTAACCTGTGCATAATGGGACATGCAAATACAACATGGTGATGACTTAGGGGGAAAGAGAGAAACGGGCCAACTGTGGCTGTCCTCTCTCCCTCTATGGGCTGCATTTGTCGACATATAACAAGGAAGACAATTCTCTACTAACCGTGGTTTTGACTGGCACGTACAGCACTTGCTTCCCTCTTCCACCAGCACCATTGACCTCGTCCGAATTGCCGAGCTGGAAGCCTTTAGATTTGACCCAGAATTTAAATTTGGCATTATCCGTGGAGCTCGATTCGGAGCCATTCAAGAGCTGGACGATCCGGTCGTATTTTTTACGGGTCACCGTCTTGGTTTTCCCCGAGTCCCCGTAAGTCCTGAGACACCAGTCTTGAAACTGGCGGTACATGTCCCGGTCGCTGCTCTCCATAATCTCCTACGAGATACCACACACACTACAAAACGGGCCGTGCCTGGATCTTCCAAACGTACTTTGCACCTGTTCACCTAGTGCTCATGAAAAATGCATCCACCACCAAGATGGAATGAGGAGGTCCCGGTGCGAGCAGATCCCAGCTGGTTTTTTTGTTGTTGTTGTGGGCAGGGGGGGATGGGTAGGGGGCTAGCAATCAATTCAATAGTGTAGCAATGTTCATTTTTTTAACTGTGCCGGATCACAGAAGGCAAACGGGTCTTGTAGAGGCTTCTCTTATCCTTCTACGGTACGTGATCGCTCTCCAATATTGTGCAAGGCAGGACTATCCCAATGTCTCCAGTAGCGTCTATCCAGAGGGTTTTGATTTATAAATAATTAAAATCCTATCCCTTGGCTTAACAAAAAGAGAAAATAGAATATTGACTCGTATTCTTCTCTCATGCATCAGCTCCACCCGGCTGCACCGGGGATGGTGCAGGTGAAAAAACACCCTCCACCCCAGCCAGCCCTCGCTGCTTTTTCAAAGGGTTTTCTGTGTCTGTCCTGGAGGACCGTGCCTCTCCTAAAGCAGCCTCTGTGCAGGATGGAGGAAACACTGAAGGGCAAATTGGTCTCTGTTCCCTGGCTGTTTTTGCCTTAGATTTCTCTTCTCTGGGCGTTAAAGTACGGGAAAGAAAGAAAGTTCTTACCTGTTATTTTCCTTCCTAACAAATCCCATCTACATTTTTTATATTTTTATTTTTTTAAACGGTCTGTGAAAATTTCACTTGCTCCTACTCAGTCCCATTGAATTTCAAATGCCCTAATAGGAATTCTCATTTATTTATTTAAAATCCCAGCAGATGGAGGAAAAATATGTACAAGATATGATCAGATATTAGACCAAAGGAGAGAGATCAGTCCCAGGAGGATGTTGGTAAAGAAAAGAAGACGGCTGTCGGTTGGTCTGCCAGTTTAATAATGGTGCTCA
Source organism: Trachemys scripta elegans (assembly GCF_013100865.1). Lineage (NCBI taxonomy): Eukaryota > Metazoa > Chordata > Testudines > Emydidae > Trachemys > Trachemys scripta. The sequence goes on from NC_048299.1 coordinate 210,203,429, forward strand.
CACATGTAGGACTCCTCTGGTCTGGGGTTTCCTTGCTAAACTGGCTACAAGGCATTCAAGTAAGTTTGCGTACGGATGCTTAATAGAACCCCCTTATTTTGTCAAGGGATCGATTTTTTTTTCTCCCTTTGGCTTTGCTACAGTTTCAAGTCACCCTTGAGATTTCTGATCTCTCTCTTTTCCCCTACCACGTAATGAAGGACACCCCCTTCTCTGGTGAAAGTAGCCAAATTGTTAGCTCCTCTTGACGATCTTCCAAGGCAAATGCAGACTGCAGCTCCTCCATTCAATATCTATTTCCAATCATTAAAAGGAACCAGGAGAAGGGGAGTTCCCATCCTCCTCTCCCAGCGTCTGCAAGATCCCCTGTCTTAGACACACACACACACACTCCCACTCTGTCTCTGTGTGCTTCAACCCGTCCTGCTCCTGTTCAGCTCCTCTGCTAAACTGGCTGCCAGACAAGTGCACACACATTCCTGGTCCGTTTCACAGCCAGCATTTCCCCATTTTTATATACGTATATATATGTAATACGTATATATATATATTATCCTCTGGTCTCCAGCACAACAGCAAAGTGAAACGCCTCGGCCCCCTGGCGCACCGTGGAGCAGCCTTGTCCCAGGCAGGCACTTGCAAAATGGTCAGCCCCTCCTCCTCCTTCTCCTCCTCCTCCCCGGCTCGCTCTGTTCAGTGGCTCTATTGGAAGGTCTCGCGGCGGCTGGAGCCGGGACTGACAGCAGCAGCACAGGCTGAGCGAGAGCAAAGCTCCACACTAAACCTCTCTCCCCCCCGTCGCCCGCGCGCTGATTGGCCAGCGGGACAAAAGTTTCTGTGGAGACGGCTGAGCAGCTACGTGACGGACAGAATTGTCCCATTTAGGGATCCCGGGCAGTGCGCATGCTGCAGGCGGCAGCAGGTTACAGAACGCGGGGCAGGCGGGGCGGGGCGGCCAGGCAGCAAGGTGGCGCAGGGAAGCAGAGGCGGCTGCAAGCACATCCTCAGCCAGAGCCAGGTGGGGGGATGCAAGGGGAGGGTTTCCATGGAGATTTCACCGAGTCCCCCCTCCCTTCTACACACACAGCAGATCAGCTGACACATCATTAGCTTAGGACCTAATTATTGCTTATTGGAGCAACAAATGAGAGACAGGGACAGCTGCAGGAGGCAGAGCGATTTTCCTTTGCACCCGGTGGACTAAGGCAGAGCTCAGCAGTCCCGGGTGGATTCTCATTAACTTGCAGGGTTCCCACAGAAGCGGGAGCAGCAGACCTCAGTCTGGCTGCACCGCCACCCACCCACCCACGTCCCTTCCTGCTTCTTATATTTTTAAAAATGCAAAAGTGGTGAGGGAATATTTTGTCTCCAAAATAAACTGGCCTGTGAACCTGGTGTTAGCCCACAAGCCTGAGTGGCAGCCACATCTGGAGGAGGGCACTATAGCTAACACATCTGGAGGAGAGACAGCAAATCCCAGCAGTTACCATTTAAAAGGGGACGCAAAGGCCTTTAGTGGATCAGTTTGTCCATTTTGAAATAAAAGGAAAATGTTTCTGGTTTTCTTTTCTTCTGTTTGAGTCTCTAGTTCACCCCCAGGAATCAGAGCAGCAGGATAGCTTCCGCCCGTTTGCTTGTCTCATCTTTGGGCAATGTAAGACCATCACCAGGAAAATCCTAATTAGTGGGCTTCTCCAGGCATTAGGACATTCTACACCACTCTCTTCACAGGTGCAAACTCCACAGAGACTCAGGAACTCCAACCCCTCCCCCTCCCCGCCAAAGTGGGTTCTGATTCATAGATTCCAAGGCCAGAAGGGACCATTGCGATCATCTCATCTGACTTCCTGTATAACAGGCCATAGAACTTCCCCAAAATAATTCCTAGATCAGATCTTTTAGAAAAAGAGATGAATCTCACTCTTCTGAGGCCCAAGTGTAGTACAGACACCCTAAATGAACATATGGACAAAACAGAAGCCACGACAAAGGATGTGGGATTAATTATCACAAATAACACTGTCGATAACTTCATGAGTCCACATTTCTGATATTGCTAATTTCCAGAAATGAAAGTAAATTGTCCCACGATTGATAGGGGACTAAGCCCAGGGACAATGGAGGGGTACACCTCTTTCTACATCCAATTCACCCCCAAAAAATTTTACATTTTTAATTTCAAAGGTTTAATTTGTTGTTTATTTCTTAACAAAAGGTGACACGTGGCCTTGAATAGATTGTATTTAGGTTTCTAGCCACTGCAGCCCTGGAAGAAACTAATGTTGAGTCTCCAGAGGTGAAGTACTGGCCTTTATTGCTCCCCATCTCTCCTTGCTCAATGACTTGTGCAACATGAAGGCAAGGTCTCTTTGAAAAGGGGCAATGATGGAGAGAATTCCCAGTAGCCATATGTGTGGTAGAGCGCCCCACTCTGGCCAGCCTATGACGAAATATTTCTAAATTAAAAAACTTTCATATTGGCTCCAAGCACCACCTCTTCCATGTTGGCTAAATCTTGTGACGTGCTGAGCACGCTCAACTCTCAATAAAGTTATTAGGAGTTGAAGGCCCTGCACTCCAAAGGATCAGGCCCAGATCACTTGAGGTTTTGGGAGCCCTGTTAATGCTACTCCTGTAGCACTCCATGACACTGTTTGCTTTGGGCTTTTATGTATAGAGCTACCATACTATATGCCCAGGCAAATCAAGGACAAGACTTTTGTTTAAAGGCAGGACTACTATCTAGCAGCGTTAGAGAGCAATATTAGTATTCCCAACACCATGCTTAGCATCAGTAGGATCTGGGAGGGCAATCAGACATAGGGTACTAACTATTACATTAAAAACATGCTTGACATAAGGGGAAAGGACCATGAGAAAATAGACAGAGGTACATAGAGAAGGAGGAAGACAGGCTAGGGCAAGGGACAGAGAAAAATAGGATATGCACATAGGTCAATGAAGCCCACGATTATTTATTGGCCACTGGCTCAAAAATCATCATGACAGCCCTGTTTAACACAGGTCGAATACAGGACTCGTGTGACCATCGCAGGAGCTGTGGGACAGACACCACAATGGAATTGCTACCAAGAAGTGGAGAGTTGGAAATATAGAGCACCTCATTAAAACTTTGGTCAGCAGATTTTAAAGGAAGTAATATCGTTTTAATTAGGGCCGTCAAGCGAGTAAAAAAATTAATCGCAATTAATCGTGTGATTAACAAAATTAATCATGTGATTAAACAATAATAGAATACCATTTATTTAAATATTTTTGGATGTTTTCTACATTTTCAAATATATTGATTTCAATTACAGCACAATACAAAGTGTACAGTGCTCACTTTATTTTTTATTACAAATATTTGCACTGTAAAAAACAAAAGAAATAGTATTTTTCAAGTCACCTAATACAAGTACTGTAGAACAATCTCTATCATGAAAGTTGAACTTACAAATGTAGAATTATGTACAAAAAAACCCTGCAAAATAAATCAATGTAAAACTTTAGAGCCTACAAATCCAATCAGTCCTACTTCTTGTGCAGCCAATCGCTCAGACAAACAAGTTTGTTTACATTTGCAGAAGATAATTCTGCCTGCTTCTTGTTTACAATGTAACCTGAAAGTGAGGACAGGCGTTTGCATGGCACTGTTGTAGCCAGTGTTGCAAGATATTTACATGCCAGATGTGCTAAAGATTCCTATGTCCCTTGATGTTTCAACCACCATTCCACAGGACATGCATCCGTGCTGATGATGGGCGCTGCTCGATAATGATCCAAAGTAGTGCAGACCGATGTATGTTCATTTTCATCATCTGAGTCAGATGCCACCAGCAGAAGGTCGATTTTCTTTTTTGGTGTTTCAGGTTCTGTAGTTTCCGCATCAGAGTATTGCTCTTTTAAGACTTTTGAAAGCATGCTCCAGACCTCATCCCTCTCAGATTTTGGAAGGCACTTCAGATTCTTAAATGTTTGGTCGAGTGCTGTAGCTATCTTTTGAAATTTCACATTGGTATCTTCTTTGCATTTTGTCAAATTTGCAGTGAAAGTGTTCTGAAAATGAACAACATGTGCTGGGTCATCATCCGAGACTGCTATAACATGAAATATATGGCAGAATGTGGATAAAACAGAGCAGGAGACATACAATTCTCCCCCAAGGAGTTCAGTCACAAATTTAATTGATGCATTCTTTTTTTAACGAGCATCATCAGCATGGACGCATGCCCTCTGAAATAGTGGCTGAAGCATGAAGAGCCATATGAATCTTTAGCGCATCTGTCACGTAAATATCTTGCTACGCCAGCTACAACAGTGCCAAACGAATGCCTATTCTCACTTTCAGGTGACCCTGTAATTAAGAAGTAGGCAGCATTATCTCCCCTAAATGTAAATATTGTTTCTCTTAGTGATTGGCTGTACAAGAAGTAGGACTGAGTGGACTTGTAGGCTCTAAAGTTTCACATTATTTTGTTTTTGATTTCAGTTATGTAACAAAAAACCCTACATTTGTAAGTTGCACTTTCATGATAAAGAGATTGCACTACAGTACTTATATGAGGTCAATTGAAAAATACTATTTGGTTTATCATTTTTGCAGTGCAAATATTTGTAATAAAAAATAATATAAAGTGAGCACTGTACACTTTGTATTATGTGTTGTAATTGAAATTGATATATTTGAAAATATTGAAGAATATCCAAAATATTTAATAAATTTCAATTGATATTATATTGTTTAACCATACGATTAATCGCGATTAATCTTTTTAATCACGATTATTTTTTGAGTTAATCACATGAGTTAACTGCGATTAATTGACAGCCCTAGTTTTAATGTTAATCCATATTTGGAAAAAGTGTGATAAGATAGGCATGACTGCCTTGCTTACCTGTACTGAGACATGATTCTTCTCAAAACCATCTCCTGCTAGGTGCTTCTCAGTCACTTCCAGATCACACTGACACCATATTATGCTTGTCACTGAAGCCAGGTCACAGAGTAGTGGAGGTCAGGAAAAAAGTGACATACCCACAAGTGATTCTTGAGACATGCGTACGATGTTACACTCAACGTTAAAGAGAGTTGCAGTGCCATAATACAAGGAAAAATAGTGATACTATATCCAGGAGTACTGCTTCCAGACAGGGATCCTGTAAAAGGGCTGATCCTGCTCTCACTGGAGACAAATTTCTATTGACTTCAGTGGGAGCAGGATCATGCCCTAAGTGATCAAAAATACTATTAATTGGGTGGAACAATGGAAAGGGGTGAGAAAAACATGAGCAGGCCAGTTCCAACAATGGGATTAGATGGGGAGTATGAACCATCACTGAATTTAACCAAATGGATGTTTCTGTTTTGATTTACTATTAGGTTTTATGATTCACATCCAGTGTTTGATGTAATAATTTTATTTATTAGTTGCATGGAGGTAGCACCTAGGAGCCTCAGTTATGGACCAATACCTCATTATGATATGCAGTGTATAATGCCATCACAAAAAGTCCCTGACACAAAGAATTTACAATCTAAATAGTGTAAATTTTAGGGCCTATAGCTCAGCATATATATGTATATATGCCATTGATTTCAGTGGGGATTATTGGTGCACTTGGAATACAGGATCAGGCCCTGATTTTTAAATCACCACAAAGAGTTTCTGAAATTAAGACTTTAAGGTTTATCTGGATTAGAAAAAGTGAATGAAGTTAGGTAAAACCTTTTACTTTGAATTAGCTATTCATATTGTAGGCTTAGCTTCCCCTGATCTGACCTGAACCACTTTCCCTAATCTAGACAAACCCTATGGCAGTGGTTCTCAAACTTTTGTACTGGTGACCCCTTTTACACAGCAAGCCTCTGAGTGTGACCTCCCTTTATAAATTAAAAACAGTTTTTATATTTAACATTATTATAAATGCTGGAGGCAAAGCGGGGTTTGGGGTGGAGTCTGACCGCTCAGAACACCCCATGCAATAACCTTGCTGACCCCTGAGGGGTCACAACCCCCAGTTTGAGAAGCCCTGCTCTATGGGTTTAATAAATTGGGGAAAACAAGTGGAATTCCATTTGTGCTGCTGAAGACTTTTTCTGTCAAGGTTAATATGAATAAGTATCCTTGTAATGGAAAGGGCTAGAATTTTCATTGAATGAAAGTTTGGATTCTTTACGAAGAAATGGAATCCATTTATTTCAGAAATTCTTAAAACCTCCTCCCTTCCCCACAATCACATGAACGTTAAGATTTTAGCATCCTTTTGAGCAGGGGGCCAGAAAAATCCATAGATTCTGTAGACAGAGGGTTTTGTTGTTTTTTTGTTTTGTTTTACTTTGTTTTGCTGTGTTCTGCAGATCCTAGGCTTTCCTTGTTTTAGAAAATCTAAGTTTCTAGTCCTTCTGGTTGCAAAGATAGCTTTCATACAGTAGATCAATGGACTGCTGTAGTGTTTGCTCTGTAGCCAGACTGAAACAATATAGCACCAACAGATGTGTGACCTCTCCCATTCATTGTGATGAAGCATTAACCACAAAGCAGTGTTTTGACCATTTAAAGTGCCTCCTATGCACAAAACTGTTACAGGGATTCTAAAATAAAGCATTTACAATTTATGAATATTGCCTATTGGGAATTATGAACATGACTGTTATGTAACAATCCATTAAAGCACAGAGGATGAAGAGTGAATGAGTAACGCCTGGTATCTTTCACTAACGTTCTAGTATCTAGAGATGGTAACTCTAGTACACAAGTATGACAAGATACTCATGGTACTAGAGTTATGGTTCAGGACACATTTTCAGGCATTTTTAAGCTTTTTGATGAAGGAAAAGACTTTTGTCTGAAAGCTTTCATCCTTGTTCTGCCAAAAGAAGAATGTCTGGGGAACATTTGATCATGTTATTACATGCTGTTTGGCACTTTGAGTTAGCAGAGTGCAAGAAAAGGCATTTTAAGAAATTTCTCAGAAGCTTTATTTTGTCTTAGTCAATGGAAAATTGTTTCATTTTAAACTTGCCCCTTTTCTGAGACTCAATGGAAAAGCTGTCCTCAGTAAGGAAAGCTTAGCTAAACTGAGAAAAGATTGGTTTAGTTATAAAGGAGCTATAACTAATTGGAAATAATGTACTTTAAACTGTGTACATACTACCACCTCCTCAAGAGGGTTCTAATGGAAGACTATTGCCACATCTTTTTACAATCTGATGATCACTATAACAATGATGACAGGCAGTTCTAACTTTGTAGAGAGAGAGAGTCATTGCTTACATACAGCTTGTGATTGCTCACCTATGTAATCATTCTGGTCTCAGGTGCATGGTGAAATTCACTGAACATTCAATTAAACAAACATAATTATATTTGGGGAGGTATACCTCCAATGCTACAAAACTTGCAACAAAAAAGAAGCACTACTCCTAACTATGGTAAGTAACCTATCACATAAAATAAGCCTCTGTGCCAGATAGCTATTGTGATGCCAATTTTTAAAAAAGGCTCCTGAGGCGATCCTGTCAATTACAGGCTGGTAAGCCTAGCTTCAGTACCATGTGAACGGGTTGAAATTATAGTAAAGAACAGAATTATCAGACACATATGAACACAATATGTTAGGGAAGAGTTAACATAGCTTTGGTAAAGGGAAATTATGCCTCCCTAATCTATTAGAATTCTTTAAGGGGGTCAACAAACATGTGGACAAGGGTGATCCAGTGGATATAGTGTACTTGGACTTTCAGAAAGCTTTTGACAATGTCCCTCACCAAAGGCTCTTAGGCAAAGTAAGCAGTCATAGTATAAGAGGGAAGGTCCTCTCTTGGAGCAGTAACTGGGTAAAAGACAGGAAACAAAGGGTAGGAATAAATGGTCAGTTTTCAGAATGGAGAGAGGTAAATAGTGGTGTGCCCAAAGGGTCTGTACTGGGACCAGTGCTGTTCAACATATTCACAAATGATCTGAAAAAAGGGGTAAACAGTGAGGTTGAAAAGTTTGCAGATTATACAAAATTACTCAAAAAATTTAAATCCACAGCAGACCGCAAAGAGTTAAAAAGGGATCTCACAAAACTGGGTGACTGGGCAACAAAATGGCAGATGAAATTCAATGTTGATAAAGGCAAAATAATGTAAATTGGAAAACATAATCCCAATTATAGATACAAAATGATGGAGTCTAAATTAGCTGTTACCACTCAAGAAAGAGATCTTGGAATCATTGTGGATAGTTTTCTAAAAATATCCACTCAATGTGTAACGGCAGTCAAAAACGCTAAGAGAATGTTAGGAACCATTAGGAAAGGGATAGATAATAAGAGAGAAAATATAAGGCTACTATATAAATCCATGGTACGCCCACACCTGGAATACTGTGTGCAGTTCTGGTTGCCCCATCTCATAAAAGATATATTGGAAATGGAAATGGTACAGAGAAGGGCAACAAAAATGAATAAAGGTATGGAACGGCTTCCATATGAGGAGAGATTAAAAAGACTGGGACTGTTCAACTTGGAAAAGATGACTACGGACAGATACAATACAGGTCTATAAAATCACGAATGTGTGGAGAAAGTGAATACGGAAGTGTTATTTAACCCCTCACCTAACAAAAGTACCAGGGGTTACCCAATGAAATTAACAGGCAGCAGATTTAAACAAACAGAAGGAAATAACTTCTTCACACAGCGCACTCTCAACCTGTGGAACTTTTTGCCAAGGAATCTTGTGAAGGCCAAAACTATAACTGGATTTAGAAAAGAATTACATAAGTTCATGGAAGATAGATCCACCAATGGCTATTAGCCAAGATGGTCAAGGATGCAATCCCATGCTCTGGGTGTCCTTAGGCCTCTGACTGCCAGATGCTGGGCCTGGACAACAGCAGATGGATCAGTTGATGATAGCCCTGTTCTGTTAATTTGCTTTGAAGCATCTGGCATTGGCCACTGTCAAAAACATCTTCAATCAGCCTTTCAAGCCCTGGATCTCCCCCAGGTGCAGTGTTTCAGGTTAATTGGCCTAATTTACCTGTTATGCCTTGTCTGGGTTGAACACCCCATCACACATAACTTTACATATTTCTTTTTCCTCATGCTTTATTACTTTGGATATTTGCATTAAAACAGGATCTTTGTTTAAGAGTTCCTGTTTTTTATTTATCATAATTAGTTGTTGTAGAAAAGACTGTGATATCACATACGGAGGGTTCTGATGGCTTCACATGAGAGATATATGGGAGGAACAGATGAACTTTTAAGAAACTAAGCTCTTGTTTTCATGCAAATATCCTTGTTTAGTTAGTAATAAAGGATGAAGGAAAGGAGTAAATATATGGCATACAGTATAGCAGAAATGTTTCAAATACAAAAGCCTTTAAGGTTAGCAGATGGCATCAGCTGCTCTTTAAGGTTATAATACTGCTTTACATTTATTTTAGCACCTTGCATTCTAAAGGACGGGTTGTGTATACACTGACTAGACTTTTTTCACTTAAAATTTTCTACTACTGCAAGCACCAGTACATCTCCAAACAGCAGTAGCATTAATGTAGACCAGCCACTGGAATGTAAGCCACTCTATTGTCCAACTCAGCAGATCTAGAAGGTACAGTGGTTAAAGTGCTGGCATTCTGGCTACACTAGCATTCCCAATGTTGCTACCACAAGTGGAGCTGCACTGCATGGAAGTTTTACAAAAAAAGTTTAGTGGGGATATGACTATACAGTGATCACTTCAACCACCACTGAAATGCAGCCAGCTCTGGGGTGGAATGTGATAGCTGTTTAACAAAAAATAACACTATACAATAATTTAGGACATGAAATAAAGAAGAATAGACTTGCAGGGGTAATTCAAGTAGAAAAAGTGGTTAATTGCTCAACTTGGAATATTTGGCCAGACCAGTGGGACATTACAATGCGCTATTGATCTTGGGGCGGGAGGATTAAATGCCATGTTTTCTTAAATGAGTACAAGTTATCAGGACCACAATTTTGCATCTCACCCAAAAGAGACCTTCAACAGTACAGAGCCCCCTGCCCCACAGTGTATGAGTATTAGTTTTATACAGAAGAATGAACACCTCTTCTAATTAAAAATGCTTCTTCCTTCAGTAGTTGGGTTTATTTGGGAAGTCACCCATTCAGATGCTTGACCTATCCTGATCCTGCTTTGCTTGTGAAATCCACTGAAAACACTTTCCAAAGTCATGTCCCTGCAGGTTTAAGATAAGCTCACCATATATTTTTTTTTAAATTAAAAGGGCTGGGAAAGTTTTGTGGTGACATTTTTAGGGTCACAGAATGGTCGTACAAAAGTACCCTTTGAAAATAATTGTGTGATGATGTCACTGTTGCCACAGTCAAACTCAGTGACATGTCCATGGTTTTTTGAGTGGAGGGTTTTTCCCACTAACATGGTGTTCTGAATGAGGGTATCATGAAGACACTGACTCTCTTTTTAACATTCACTTTGAGCAAAAATGAACAGAATTAATGGTATCTGCCCTCATTTGATTTTTCTCTTCACTTGTACGCTGAACACTTTTTCACTGGACTCTTTGTTCCTGTTAAACACAGAGCAATTTCCATTCCCTATAGCACTAGGTCTTGAACACACACTTTGTAATTATTTAAAAAAACAAATTGACTGAATGAAAAATTGGGATATTTCAGATATACTGAAAGACAGGGCCGGCTCCAGGAACCAGCGAAGGAACCAGGTGCTTGGGGCGGCCAATGGAAAGGGGTGGCACTTCCGGGTTTTCAGCAGCAATTCGGCGGCGGGTCCCCTCAGTCCCTCTCTTCCTCTTTGAGCTGTCGCCAAAGTGCCACCGAAGAGGAAGAGAGGGAACGAAAGACCCGCTGCCGAATTGTGGCCAAAGAATGGAGCAGCACGATTGAGCTGCCGCTGAAGTGCCGCCGATTGGCTTTATCTTTTTTTCTTTTCTTTTTTTCGCTTCGCCGCTTGGGGTGGCAAAAAAGCTGGAGCCGGCCCTGCTGAAAGAAGTTCTCAAGACAGAAGAAAAACAGGGCCTGTCCTGGTAATACTAGGATGTGCAGTCACTTCAGTTTATGGGAAATTAGGTAGAGTTGGCCCAGGCATGAGAATCCTGATTTCTCAGGCCATATCTACACAACAAAACTTTGCTGGAATAGCTATACCATTCAAGAGTGTGAAGGTGTGATCCCTGACCAACATACCTGTGCCAGAAAAACCCTAGTGTAGATGCAGTTACATTAGCAAAATTGTACTTTTATAGTTTTATTTCAGTCAGAGTAGCTGGAATAAGCAGTATCGGCAAAAGTGCAGCTTGGCCAGTAGAAGCAGCTTCCACTGTAGGAATACTTTATATGCCAGTACAACTATAACAGCAAAGCACTTCTCGGGCTTATCTACACTTACTGGGCGGATCTACAAGCAGCAATCAATGCATTGGCAGTCGATTTAGTGGATCTAGTGAAGACCCAGTAAATTGACTGAAGATCTCTCTCCCGTCAACTCCTGTACTCCACCAGATCAAGAAGAGTAGGGGGAGTCAACAGGAGAGCGTCTCCCGTCAACATCGCATAGTATGGCCCCCGTGGTAAGTAGATCTAACCAACGTTGATTTGAGTGACACTATTCACATCACTCAAATCGCGTAGCTTAGATCGAATTTCCCCTGTAGTGTAGACAAGGCCCTAGTGTAGACCTGACCTCATTACTTATACCTCTGATATTTCACTTCCTAACTTCTCAGTGACCTCATTGTGGGGCCCTAACACCTCCAGAAGGGTCTCTGCAAGGTCCTGTCCATCACTTAATTAAATGCTTACATGGTGTAGGACGTGCAGTACAGTACAAGACGTACAGCCTCAGAGCTCACATTATGTAAATTCAGTGGTGGAGGAGCCTAAAATAAAGGCATGTCAGAGGTCCTGGGTCCTATTGCTTCTGCTAGTACTACCTCCAGAGAAGTGAAAATAGAGGCAACCCATCCCCCTACCACCTCAGCCCTCAAAAAAGAACTACTGCCAATAGGAGAGAAAGGCTGAAGTACAGACAGAGGGAGTTAGAGGCTGTTTTAAGAGAACTATAACCAGGAAGTTGTCAGGATTCAAGGAGTTGAATGACTGTCAGAGGGTCACATGGCCCTCAAGAAACTTCAGGTAAGCACCTCATCCCACAGTTCAAGAGTAGTGGAGAGCAGAGGCCACAGGGAGCTGGTTGTGGTTCCCTAATCGTTGGCCAACTAGCCCCTGCAGTAGTTAGAGACCAAGGAGTCTACTCTGCCTTCTTCCACTTAGCATAAAGTCTGTAAATGACTACAGTGCATAGGAATTATGTACTATCCCTTTCAATAATTTCTAACCTGCTAGTGGCCCTCTCTGTGGCCTAGGCTTAGGAGCCTGTCAGAGTAGCATTGTGTATATGGAGCTAGGCCATTGCATTTTTTTATTGTTGGGAAACATGATTATTTAGCCTCCACTATACCCATTGGTTCCTTTATATTACTTTTGAGCAAGACCCAGTGACCTTACACCAGCAGCAGAAGTGTAGTTGCAGTCTCTGCCCCACCGTGTCCTTCTTGGCCACATCCTATTCACATCCTACTGCCACAATGCCTTTTACATGCTGCCTCTCTCCCCCTCCTCTGGGAAAGGGGACAGCTGAAGCAGGAGGCAATAAAGTCGCCTTTGCAAGTTTTGTGTCAATGAGTTCTCCTAAGCAAAGGGAATTCTCCAATGACTATTTCCAACCATTTTAAGGCTACGAAAGCAATGCAAAGTGGCTTTAGCAGAAAAGGCACTCTGGTGCCCTATGTTTTGGATCTTTATCTGAAAAAAGTCTCCAAGGAAACTTTTGAGCTTTGCCCATCACTGCGAACGACTGCATGTTAAGTAATATTTAAAATACAGAGTTCTCGCATGTCATTTGGTTTTCTTTCTTCCCAGAGGAAAAGAAGAGCCCAGTGGAGTAAAAGTAACTTGCTAGCTGGGACCCTAAAAATTGCTTAGTAAGAATTCTCAGTTCCTCTCATCGCTAAGCTTGAAATTTAAAAATGTCAGTAATATTTTCATTTCTGATCAGGGCTGGTTCTGGCTTTTTTGCCGCCCCAGGCAAAAAAGCCGCCGGCAGCCCCCCCCCCCCGCAGGGAGCGGGGGGGAAGGGCGGCTGGAGCCCTGGGAGGAGGGCGGCGAGTCCCGGCCGGGGCTCCGCTCTCCCCCCGGCGGCCAGAGCGCAGGGGGCAGAGCGGTGAGAGGGCAGCGAGCCCCAGCCATGGGCGGCCGGGGGGAGGGCGCCAGGGGGGAGGGCGGCCAGAGCGCCGGGGGGAGGGCGGCAAGCCCGGCCATGGCCCCGCTCTCCCCGGGGGCCGGAGCTTGGTGGGCTGGTGCCTGGAGCCAGCCCTGTTTCTGATCACTAGCTTATGATGCTGCCTTTGTAATGACCACACACAGTTTCGAACACATGTTGAACTTTGCACTGTTACACTCCATGTATTTGCATATTTTTCTATTGTATTTTACATAACGGAGTTTATGAAAGTGAAATTGGAGCCACTTGTACTTTATACAATAATTTTACAAACCAGAAGTGTGCTTTGTTTTCTGAAATTGATATCTCATCTCAAATAAATACAGTGATAAAAAGGTGTTCATGTGTGAAAAAACCATATGCAGTATTCAAATTCTGCACAATTTATTATACAATTACTATAGTCTACATAAGTGGTTTTTCAACAGGGGGAACTTTATTCATCACAATACACCAACAACTTCACAGAGCAAAACATGCCTTTATTATTTGTAGGCATGCTGGGGCTTAGTGGGGAAAGAGATGTGAACCAGATGGCTCAGGGGCTACTGCTGTTTTTAAAAAAAGGAGAAGTGTCCATCCCAGTGTAGTACTAATTGCTATTGTTCTTCGGCTATCCCTCAATGTGAGGATGATGTCTGCCAACGGAGTTCACCGGTGGGTTTTCAGGAGGCTGATAAGTCCAATCTGTGCCCTGCAGATTTTCCCACAGAAGTGACAGGTGTGGAGGAAACATAGCTATTGGCTGGAGCATAGTGCTGTACTTATTGCTATAATGGCATCTTAAGTCACTAGATGATGATGCTGCAGATAGTTTAAAAACATCTATAAGACTGACTTAAGCCAAAATTCTAAAAGTTGGATGTCTAGAGTTATGCACCTAACTTTAGGTACTTAAATATGGAAATTTTGGCTTTACATCTTGAAAAATGCTTATTGGTAGTTGTGAAGCAGTTCTTTCACAAGCTGTGTAAATAACCAGTAAAGCTTGTTCTTTCTGTTGCTCATAATCATATACATGAGGATATGATTACATCTCCAAAGCAGCAGCCAATATGTCCCTTTGAGGCCAATTCTACTGCATAGAGTGAAGGGGGCCAGAATCTAATGTTCTGCACTGGGAATACACAACTCCGGCATGGAGTGCTGTGGCAGATGGGCTTCCTGCATGGTAGCACACAGGGATAGAGAGGGGTAGGGAAGAGACAAGTTAAACATATTTGCCACTGCGCAAATCTAGCAGTAGGAAAGACTGCAAGGCCCTGTGCCTCCATAGCAGCACTGGATCCCAGTTCCCAGGCAAGGCGACTCCATTGTTAATTCTGTAAATTGCAGAATAGTAGCTACAAGTATGCTCATAACTTCATATTTCATTTATCTGATTAATACAAAAGAGTATGGGCCAAATCCCGATAACCTGGTACCTGTGTGCTGCAGAGCCTATGTCCTAGCTGCCTGCCTTAGGCTTTCCCCCATCATCTTTATTTAGATTCACAAAACAAGAGGGGCTCATCTCAGGCTCTATGTGCTTCTGAGAAATAACTAAAAGCACAATAAATCCATCAACATACAAAGAAAACAGCAGCTTCACAAACATATGGATGCTCAGGCAGTACAGAAGGCAACCTGTATCGCCTTCAACAGAACTTCTCCATCCAACACTAGGCATTCCCTCAACAGCCCATTCAAAAGGGTGAGACTTGAAATATGCCCTGAAGGTCAGTGAATTCAGGTTATTTTGTCCCATCATGGAGAAGAGCATATTCCAAAGGACACTGACTTTCACAGATATCACCTGATCACAGCCCCCTCTCTCAGACAGCCCAGGGGTTCGACAACCTAACCTGTGGGGATGTGAAACAAGGAGACACACAACTCTTAGCCTATTCAGGGTTTTAGAGGTCAATACTGACATGTTAAATCCACCTAGAACGTAGGCTGCAGATGCAGATCTTGGAGCATAGGAGTGATGTGATCACAGCAAGATACTATGCTTGTCAAGTTGGTTGCTGCATTCTGCCCTAGCTTCAGAACTGCATGGATTTAATATCTAAGCACTTGCTGTCTAGCTTGATTTTACAGTTGCAGAGGCCTATGCATATATGCACTTACAGGCCTATGCACTTACAAAGCCCTGGCTGAGATGATTCAGTTGGTGTTGGTCTTGCTTTGAGCAGGGGACTGGACTAGATGACCTCCTGAGGTCTCTTCCAACCCTAATATTCTATGATTCTATGATAACCTGAGAGGGAACACCCCCAAAGGACAACTTCATGAGCCTGATTACATCCACCCAGGGCTGGACAGGTGAGTCCATCATGATTCTTCAGTTGGGTGCCAGAGGATGACATTGGGGAAGCAGAGCTGTTTGCCAAATTTCTTTTCTCCTGCCAAAGTACAGTTCCCTCATTCTCCCCAAATAAGAGAATGGGACCTTCTCCTAACTCTTACTGCAGGAGTTCCAATCGTTACTAGACCTCTGGTAACATCTAACACCAACAGGATCCACAGAGGTCTGCTCAGGAGGGAGGAGGTAACTCATTTGGCTGAGCCACACTCTTCCAAGAAACGCCACTCCTCCTCACAGAACAGACAGGGACCCCTTTCTGGGGATCATGTCCACATTGGAAATTATTGGCTTCTTGATCTTTATCAGGCACAGTTCAAAGCCTGATGAATAGTACCCACGTTTGGTCCTTAAGTGTACAGGACCTTATGAAAAGAACATGGGGATCATGGTGGATAATCAGCTGAACATGCACAGTGTGGCTCTGTGGCCAAAAGGGCTAATGCAATCCTTGGATATATAAATGAGAATATCAAATAGAAGTAGGCAGGTTATTTTAACTCTGTATTTGGCACTGATGTGATAGCTCCTGGAATACTGTGTCCAGTTCTGGTGTCAACAATTCAAAGATGTTGATAAATTGGAAAGCGCTCAGAGAAGAGCCACAAGAATGATTAAAGGACTGGAAAACAGGTTTTATAGGGAGATTCAATGAGGTCCCTATAAATTATAGACTATAAATTTATAGACTATGATCAAGTCATATATAAATTTATAGACTATNAAATTATAGACTATAAATTTATAGACTATGATCAAGTCATATATAAATTTATAGACTATGATCAAGTCAACTATAAATTTTATATATAGATTATGATCAAGTCACTATAAATTTATAGACTATGATCAAGTCACTCCTTAACCTTCTTAAGCTTATCAAAGAGAAGGTTAAGGAGTGACTTGATCATAGTCTATAAATTCCTACATAGGGAACAGAAATTTAATATTAGAGGGCTCTTCCATTTAGCAAACCAAAGCTTAACAAGATCCAATGTCTGAAAGTTGAAGCTAGACAAATTCAGTCTGGAAATATGGTGCAAATTTTTAAACAGTGAGGGTAATTAACCATTGGAACAATTTACCAAGGCTTGTGGTGGACTCTCTGTCACCGGCACTTCTTAAATCTTAATGTTTTGCTAAAAATAGACAGGGAATTTATAGGGCCTCAGTTGTACAGACTAGATGATCACAATGGCACCCTTAGCTTTAAAATCTAGAAATACAAAAAATAATATCAAATAGTTTGTGTAGAACAGCTTGTCCTGTGTTCTCCTACTGTCATTAATGAGGGTAACTCATACAGTTTTCCCATTATTTGCAAGAATTCGCTAGCTTTTTCTGTGGAAAATTTACAGTACACATAAAGTACTGTACCTCTACATGTGTGATGTTTTACATGGCATATAGACTCAGATGTTAAGGCCAGAAGGGACCATTTTGATAATCTATCCTGACTTCCTGTCTCACACAGGACATAGGATTTCCCACAGTCATTCCTACAGTGAGTCCAGTAATTCTTGGTTGATCTAGAGCAGTGGCTCTCAACCTTTCCAGACTACTGTACCCCATTCAGGAGTCTGATTTGTCTTGCATACCTCCACGTTTCACCTCACTTAAAATCTACTTGCTTATAAAAAAAGAACAGGAGTACTTGTGGCACCTTAGAGACTAACAAATTTATTAGAGCATAAGCTTAGATGCATATGCATCCGAAGAAGTGGGCTGTAGTCCACGAAAGCTTATGCTCTAATAAATTTGTTAGTCTCTAAGGTGCCACAAGTACTCCTGTTCTTTTTGCGGATACAGACTAACACGGCTGCTACTGTGAAACTTGCTTACAAAATTAGACATAAAAATGCAAATGTGTCACAGCACACTATCCCTGAAAAATTGCTTACTTTCTCATTTTTACCATATAATTATAAAATAAATCAATTGGAGTATAAATATTGTACTTACATTTCAAGGCATACTATTTAGAGTGGTATAAAGTTATTGTCTGTATGAAACTTTAGTTTTTACTGACTTTGTTAGTGCTTTTTATGTAGCCTGTTATAAAACTAGGCAAATATAGACTCAGACTCATAGACTAAGGTCAGAAGGGACCATTATGATCATCTAGTCTGACCTCCCGCATGATGCAGGCCACAAAGCCATCCCAACCCCTTTCCCTTGACTCTGCTGTTGAAGTCCCCAAATCCTGTGGTTTAGAGATTTCAAGTAGCAGAAAATCCTCCAGCTAGCGACCCCCGCCCCATGCTGCGGAGGAAGGCGAAAAACCTCCAGGGCCTCTGCCAATCTAACCTGGAGGAAAATTCCTTCCCGACCCCAAATATGGTGATCAGTAGAACCCCAAGCATGTAGGCAAGATTCTCCAGCCAGACTCTCATTGATTTGATATACCCCCCTGGAAGACCTCTGTGTACCCCCAGGGATACATGTACCCCTGGTTGAGAACCATTGGTCTAGAGCATCTATTTTGAAACAATATCTGGATACAATTTACTAGGGTGCCTATGGGATTTAGATGCCCAATTTCTATTGCATTTCAGCTGAAGGTGAGCACTTAACACCCTTAGGCTCCTTTATAAATCATAGCTCGATGCCTGATTTAGAGGGTTTAAATCCTCATTCTATTGAAGTCAAGGGAAGTCTTGTCACTGACTTTAATGAGGCCAGGATTTCATTGAGTCAAAAAAAATGGAGAATTTGCCACATCCCTTAGTAACCTATTAAAATGGTCAATTGCCCTCACTGTTAAAAAAATTGCATTTATTTCCAATTTGAATTTTTATAGCTTTCACATCAAGACATTGGACCTTGTTGCCAACAATTTTGTTTTACGAGCTGACAACTCTTTTGTTAAATATACAGGTTGCGGTGTGCCGTAATAATCAACACCAATTTAAATTAAAGATGAATAAGCAGTAGAGACTCTGTAAAGTAATCTAGGCTCAAAACTGAATTACTTTAAAATCATTATAATTCGCCATGGAATATTCTCTGGCTTCTAAATACCAAATATTAAAAAATATGATTCTTCATTGCTAATAATAACAATAACTAATAAAAAAAGACCCCAAATACTCAACTATCTGTGAGTGAAGGGCACTTTATCATTTATTTGTATTATGGTAGCTTCTTAGACCCCATTGTGCTAAGCACTGTAGAAGCAGAACAAAAAGAGTCTCTGCCCCCAAAGGGTTTACAGTCTAAGTAGGCACTTCCATAGTTTTGTTTTTCAGCAAGTCAGTCAGTAACAGAAGAGCAAGTTAGCAAACTCTATTCCAAGAGCTGTGCCATCATTATTTTTACATTATTGTGATACTAAAGGCAAATTTACTTCTTCCCATTGATTAAGAGTTGAAAACGAGATTTGTGTTTTTTTTTTAACTGCTAAGCATCGTTATGTTAGAAAACATATTGGCAGAAAAGATACTGGTGTGTGACTTTTAAAGGAAAAGGGAAGTCTTTAACAATTGCCAAACAGGAAAGGACTAAGTCACCAGGGAAAAGTGTTACTTCAGGCCTTTAGTTGTTTATTTTAAAAAATTAGGGCATCAAGGATTCACTGGGAGTATCAACAGCTACTTTTTGCTGTTCCTTGTTTAATTTTGCTTGGAAACAGTGTGACCCTGGAGTCAAAATTTCAGAGCTCAAGCCTTAAATTGCTTCAGTGAAAAGTGATCATATTTCTTGTTACATGTGCTCAAAATTATGGACATCTGCACATGCAAGTAGCTGACCGGCATGGACAAATTCTCAGTTTGTCCATACAATGCAGATCTTTCCACCCAGTTGTCTGTGTGTACACAGTTTTGTGGATAGAAATCTGTACAGGAGTCAGATTGCCCCCATGAAAACAGCATGTGAGAATCCCCTGTGTGTATTTCTTACCCTTTTCAGTGGAGAGATAGGCCAACCATCTCTGCAGCCTGGTTTCCCCTCATCTCTGAATCTTCAGGTGGGTTGTCTGAGTCCAAGGATCTGTATGTAAAAGGGGGTGAACAGGAGAGGGATGTGCATTATTATCTCCTCTCATCTCACCCCAGCAACCAGTAGTGAAATTGCTGAAGCTAGTATTAATATTTCTGTAAGCCCTCTTGGCATTGTGGGTCAGGGACCCTGGGGGAGGATGGATGAGGGGCGGAAATCCCTTACACTTTCTGAAGGGGAGAGGAGCAAGCTGTGTGCACACCAGCATTATTTAAGCAAAGCTCCCCTCAAGCAGTTTGCCTCCCACCTGAACTCTCTTTCTTGTGAGTTTTTTTTCCAAGGGAGGCTGAAGTCTCTGGTTTGCTCACTTCCAAGTCAATATCCAGAATACTCAATACCTTGATAACTTGGCTCTGGTAATGGATCAGAGAGTTTCACATCCAGAAAGAAGCTAGCCTAGACTACTCATTGCTGCCTGATAGCTAGGGTGACCACCCATCCCTAATTGGGCAGCACAGTCCCTAACTGCAGAGTTCAAGCCCCAGTCCAAATGACTCTGGGACAGCATCTGTCCTGGATTCCCTGTGGCACTGTTCTGTGTCTGCCTCTTCCTGGGGGGGGCTGAGGTGGGCCTTAGCCCCGACCCTTGCCACAAGGCCCAGCCCCTGGTCCCCCCCTCCCAAGGCCCTGCCCCTGACCAGGCCAAAAACTGGAGCCAAGGCACTAGTAAGAGTCACCCAGGGAGCCCAGGCTGCTCTGGGGAGCCTCAGATCTTCCACCTGCCCTGGGCAATGTGCCCCGGGTGGTGGGGACATGGGCTGGGGCTGCTCTTGGGCACCCTGGCCCCCCACTCAGGGCAGATGGAGGGTCCAATGCTCCCCACAGCAGCCTGGTCTCCCTTGGCAGCTCTTACCATGGCCCAGCTCCGGCTTCTGGCCTAGACAGGGTGCAGGTCAGGGCTCCTACATGTGTCCCGCTTTTGTCTTTTGAAAAGATGGTCACCCTATTGATAGCAGGCTGATGGCATATGTAAAGTTAGTCTGGTGGTCTCAGTCTAGCTATTAGAGTCCACATCACAAAACTCATGCTCACAATTAACACCCTTATTCACAGCCTCAGTGGTAGGGTGAATGTGGGGAAGCTTGCACTGCCACTGCTCATACCATTGCTGTTCAACAAACAAGCAGAGGACTTCAGTCACTGAAGTTGTCAAGCCAGCATCTTTCAATAGTACCAAGTTCATTTAGTTGTTTCAACTGCCACAAATTCTCTTGATGCTCAAGTTGTGATGTGTTTCACAGCAGCATTGATGTCTGGGAACAAACTGAAAGGTCTGGATGTGTTTTTAGTTGCACTGAATTTTCTTTTATTCTTTGAATTGTGGCAGTACCTAGGAGCCCTAGTGATGGACCAGGATCTCACTGTGCTAGCCACTGTACAAACAGAACAAAAAAGAGGGCCTGGTGACAGTAATCACAAGCTGCATTGCACCCTATAAGATATCAGGCTAGAGTGTTGAGATGAAAAAAGTAAAGTGGTTTGGCTTTGCCCATGCTTAAAGTTATTTCTGTTCTTCTCTCAAAACCTTGAAAAATCTACAAGTACAATTTACAGTTATCCTTATGTTTTAATATGAAAAATTAAATATAAAATAAGATGCCATGGGTTATCGCTGACTTGATGCCTAGTGCACTCCTTTCACGTGCATGTATAAAATAAGAGGGGAAAACCTACCATCATAGGAGGCATAAAATAACTTGGTCTTAACACTTGTCAAAGACCTTAACAGCCATTGCATTGTATAATACTGTTTAAATCAGGCACAATAACTATCTCTATGTAACGAAGCTGTGAACATTACTTGACCTAGAAAATTTCTGCTCACAAGGAAAATGAAAAAACCTCTAAGAAAGTACTAAGGTATATTGACAAGCATCTTTCTGATGGTAAACTATGGATAGCTATTATGAAGAGAACTGCTAATAAACACTAAAATGTATCTATCTCCAAGAAAAGTAACTTAAAGTCATCATTTTATGCTGTGTAGTTATGTCTTTACATCAGTTCTATCTCAGAATGTCTGTCATAAATACGGTTAGTATGATTACTTTTACATACCTTTATTATACATCCCTGCCCAAATGCGTAAGTGCTGTAATGATCATACATACTTGGTAAAAAAAGGTTCCAATCAAATTTTCAAAGCAACTGATTCTCGGAACTATTTTATAAAGAATGAAATGCCATAACTATTTAAAATAATGCCCTTGCTCCCCACAGGAATACTGGTAGTTTGGAATAATGTAAAATATAGCAATAATAAGGGAGGTAAGATTAGTGATTGATCCACAAGTTAAATTAATAGTTTCGCTTATCTACCTCACAGATGATGTCTCTGTACACATGTTATACACAGGCAGCTTGAACCTATTTGCTAGAACCACCTAAAGGTGCTCAACCACCTTTGGGGTGAAAGGTCAGATCGTAATGAATTTGCTCTAATTCACATTATACACTGGAAATGTGCTGTAAGAAATCAAATAATGGAAAAACATGTAAAAAAGCTATTGGGTAAAAACTTTAAAGGGAAAAAAACTCTGATGGGGAGACAAGTCCTTAAACTTGTCTTTATTATGCTTCCCACCACAAATGTACTACAATTGCACAAAAGGGGTCTCACATTCACTCAAAATTTTAAAAGAAAATGTTTCCCAATCAAGTCTTGTGGTAGCAAATCAAAGGAAAACTATCAAGTTCCAAAATTAAACCAACAAGTGCAAAAAGACAGTATGTGAAATAATCTTCCTCCACACAATTTAGATGTGAGGGCAGCATCACCATACCAGAAATGAAAAATATTCTTCTGTGCTCACATCCTTGTCTGTAGACCAAAGGCTATTTGTTTACGGAATGGTTTTGATTTAGGACTGTATATATTCTGGGGTCTTGCAAATACCTTAACTGGACTCAATTTGCACATATACCAAGTTTCTTTGGGTTCAGAATGATTCAGATACCAAGTCCAAAAAACATAAACATCTCACTTAGTCATCTGATTAACACCTATGTGCATTAATAGGCAGAGATTGTTCAGTCATCTTTGTGTGAATCTCTACAGGACACAATGAGTGATAAATCAGAGTATTGTAAAACATTAGAGGATTGGTGGGAATTTTTCCACCACTAATTGTGGTTCAGTTCCACTAGTAGCAGCCACTTTGGAAGCCCTAGACTAGACAAGGATCCCAAAGTCATGTGCATTTGTAATACTAGGTCAATTATACCTAAGCAGGTTAAAGGCTCACATCCACAAAGGCTTTTAGAAATCTAAGTCCTGGATTCAGGTGGAAGATGATCAAGAAGGAGACCAAAGACTTGGTACATGGACTGGATATCAGTGGACCTCAGACCAATTTGCATGATAGGCTGGCATACAATCACAAGTTTTGGAAGAAGGCTATAGAAATCGCTCATGCTGAATAAAGAAGTGGCAAAAAAGGAGAGATTTCAATAGTTATTGGGTGAGAGATTCTCTCTAAGGCACTCACGTGGGAGGTAGGAGATCCATGGTCCAGTCCCCCAACTCCAATGACTAATTATCTACACACAGTGGAATAGTTTCAAAGGAGAGACTGGCTAACTGCCTAATCTGCTGGCTTTTATGGATCCCATTCTTAGATGCCTTTCCCTGCCTAATGTATTGTATAAGGAGCCTAGGCACCTAGCCCTGGGTTTGATTCCAGGAATTTTCTAGGTGCCTACAATTTAGATGTTGCCGCACCTAGGTTCCTTTAGGGATCTGGTTGAAATGATTCTACATAATTGTTTTATTGGAAAGTCCTGGGTTTTTAGAAGATGAAAAGGAACTTCTTTCATGACACCTGACACGTCCTGGTTTTCCATTTCACTCGGTCAAAGCATTTTTTATAATTTAAAAATATTTGTTCAAGACACACTGCTGTAACAAATAGAATTTGCTCTGTCTTTAACAAAAACAAACAGCCCAGTGGAAAGAGTATTCAATGTGATGAACGTGATTTGGAGTGAAGAGGTAAGTCGAATGAGTGTAGACACTATCGAAGCTGTTCTTTTGCTCAAAGTGAAAGTTAATAACACTTGTTTAGTTTTCATGATAAACTCATCAGAACACCGAGTTACTGGGGGAAAAAAATCATCCATTAAGAAAAGTATCCTTTTGAGGCTGTTGAATCAGAAGCTGGCACTAGTATTTGAAAAATTCTTGTGTTTTTTAACCTTTTGTATTACTATTTTGCAACCTAAAAAATTATCGCTACTAATGTGCCCCGGTTTTTTATTTAGAAATTATCACCTTAATTACAGGTAACACTGTAAGAAAATGATGCTGGCCATTTGTGACTTGACTGCCCTAGAACTCCTAAAAATGCTACCACTGGTGGAGCTGGCATGCGGTTAGCAATTGTGGGAATTTTTTTTTAAATCAAAAATCATGAGTGCAGAATAGGCCAAGGGAGTTCCTTGGTGAGGAAGAGTAACCATTCTGAAGCTGAAAATACTTACTGTAATGATGAAATTTCTTAAGGGAATACTATGTCTGGCTACTTTGCACTAGCTATGAGAAAGCATGTTGGAATTATGCAGTCATACATTTATAAGATTGCCATTATTCAGCATGTTAATCTAGCCACAAACACTTAGGGTCAAATTTGCAGAGGAGACTTAAACTATATCAAAAACTTACACCTTTTTATGGCCTCTTCACTGTGTAAATCAAACCAATTTGCAGTTCCCTAGACTCACCTACTGACACAGAATTTATACCACCATAATCTAAAATTAGCCATTAAATCTGACTGAGTCAGAGTTTGAATTGATGTAATTTTACACTCAAATCCCTCTTTTCTGGGCCCTTTATTGGGAGGAATAAAACCTAGCAATAGGTCAGACTCTTACATTTACATCTTCCATTTCCTCAGCAGGTTACACCAACATAAATCCCAATCCTACAACTGAATTCACACAGGGTTGTGCCTGGGCGGAGCTTGTTACTTCAGTGATGAGTGACTCAAGTGTCCAGCTAGACACAGGATCAGGACCTTAGACTCCCTTTACTTGGCTGCTATTGTGTAACATAGCCCCTTGTCTGTCACATCCAAACTTGGCTTAGTCATGCAGAGAACCATGGAAGAGTCTTTAGCCTGTAGGAGCCAAAGGAAGCCTGCATCTCCAGAGTCCAAGATCCATATTCCCCTGGTGGAAATGATGATCAGCCAGTACCTAGTGTGGGAGATTTGGCCTTTAAGCAACTACTGAGACTTTTAAAACTTCAGTACAACACTCCATCCCATCCCACAATTTTTCAAATACTGTAATCCAGATATGAGTAAACTCACTTGCAAATGATACCATCATATGTAGATGTCACAAGGTTTACGTACCACTGTGGCACTTCCTGCTGGCCATCACAGGGATTAGCTTTGATAACAGGCAAGGCACCACCAGGAAAGGGCACACTGGCTATCATCACCATCTACAGACCCACCTCAGTCCAAATACTGCAGCATCCTCTTCATGACTTGGCCCTATCACTATATCATTGTTCATGTTTTCTCCCTTCTGGGCGTGGTGATGATGGCATCTCAGTTCTAGAGCCTAGCCCTTCTTCAGTGGCAAGTGGGGGGACTCAGGCCTACCCATTACTCCGGGTTCTGGTCCAGGGACCCTGTAGGTAGCAGCCTCCTGCTACCTCTCCTTAACTTCTCGCCAGTGCCGCTTCCATTCCCCTGGCCACTTCCCTGCAGCCTCAGCACCGTCGTCACCATCTTCTCAGAACCTCAGGCCTGCAAGTCCCAGCAGCCAGCCAAGAGCTCTCTCTCTATCTCCCCGTTCCCTGCTAGCAACTGCCCTATGTGAGGTGCTATCTTCCTGCAGCCCTCAAACAACTCAATCCTCTCCTATAGGCTCCCTACAGCAACTGACTGCCGCTGGCCCTGCAGCTCTTTTCATATGGACCTGCTGGCCCCTGATTGGCTACTCCTTGCAGCCTCCCTTGGATTGGCTGCTCCCTGCGCAGCCTCCCTAGGCTGCTTTTAACCCCTTCTCTGCCAGTGTGGGGTGGACACCCCATCACAGTAGATATGTGACTGTGGGATCATCAAGTGTAGCCTTTTCTTGGTCTCTCAGCCCACTTATTCATTAAAGATTTCAACAGATAATTGGTGGTTCTTAATTTTGAGACTTCTGATAGCATGCATACAGGAACCATCATACAGGATACCTTTCTAGCTTGCTAAATAAATGTCAGACTGCCAGAGAGAGCATCATCTCAGAAAATTACATAGGTGCTATGAAATCAGCAAAAGGCTTTAATGACTGGACTGTGTCCAGATGGACTTCTTTATTCATATCCCGGGATTTGGTATTATTAATGATGCTTTATTAAAACAAGCCTTAGAGAGGGGCATATGGTCAGCCTGAAGCTGGTCAGCCACGTTAAGCATTATTCTGCAGTTGTTTTTTAATGTTCTCAGGCTAGGAAAGCAAGACTGGTCCTCTTTTTGAGCTATCGATCAGAAGGCATAACCACCATGTTCAACCCTACATATTACATGCTGAGAAGCCTGCTGAAGAACAAACAGGCTCCAATCATTTTCTGCTCAGAGCAAGCAAACAAGGACGCTGCCTTGGGCAGACTGGAGCCAGGCAGAGACTGTCATTTACACTCTCAAGGCATCTAAGGTACTAAACAAAATTTTCCAACGTGGAGTTTGGGCCCTACAAAGACCATGCCAGTCTGGAAAGATGTGGAGCAGAGGAAAGAAGCAGCAGCAGCATGACACCAAATCTGTTCCACACACCACCTTGGCAATGTGCAGCTGAGAGCTAAGGCTATGAGTAGGGCTCTGTGTCTTGTCACGGAAGTCACGGATTCCATGACTTCCTGCGACCTCTGTGACTTCTGCAGCGGCCAGCGTGGCTGACCACAGGGCTGACCAAGCAGCTTGCCCCGGGGGACAGCCACACCAGCCGCTGCTGGAGCAGCCTGAGGCTGGCCTCTGCTCCTGTGTCCCTGGGCAGCTGGCCCCGGGGACCGCCTGAGCAGTGGTCCCAGGGGTGGTGGGAGCAGCCACTGGCCCCCCAAGGCTTCCCCTTCCCCCAGTGGCGTCCGGAGCAACTGCTGGCCCCCCGGGACTTCCCCTTTCCCCTGGTAATGGCCAGAGCAGCCACTGGCCCCCCCCATGGATGCCCCTCCCAGTGGCAGCCAGAGCGGCAGGTTCCCCGGGGCTTCCCCACCAGCAGCTGGTGCCGTGGTCCCCGGGCTCCCCAAGATTCAATCAGGGGTATTTATGGTATAAGTCATGGACAGGTCAGGGCCGTGATTTTTTGTTTCTTGCCCATGACCTGTCCATTACTTTTCCTAAAAATACCCATGATTAAATGGTAGCCTTAGCTATGAGTGAAGGAACAAGCAGTTCCTCAGAAGCCTTCCCCTCCCAGTGATTCTCAAACTTGTGTACTGGTGACCCCTTTCACATAGCAAGCCTCTGAGTGAGACCCCCCTTATACATTTAAAACATTTAAAAATATATTTAACACCATTATACATGGTAGATGCAAAGCGGGGTCTGGGGTGGGGGCTGACAGCTCATGACACCCCCCCCCCCCCCGTAATAACCTTGCGACCCCCTGAGGGGTCCCAACCCCCAGTTTGAGAACCCCTACTCTCATAGCAGCCCTTAATGTAGCTAGCCACAGGAGCATCTCACCCATACAGGGCTCAGGCAACAATCAGCCCCCTCAAGCTTCTCTCCTCTGCCCCATGGCACTCAGCTCAGCCACCAGAGCACAATTTCTGAAAGTTTTGTTTCATAAACAAAGGCAACATAGACAGAAATATATATTACAAACAACATTAAAACCTCAAACTAACGAATATTTAGCAACTTCTGTGAGCGTTTCAATTTGTGCATCAGTGCAGGCAGCCCTCAATACAAAGTAAAGCACTTCATTTAAAAATGACCACAATTACAGTGTCAGAATAATGTTATTACCTCCTAGGCAGATCATATTTAAAACCCAAGTGCTTACTAGCACGGAAGAGAATGATTTAAGAACATCAGATCTTATACTGCCAGATAATTTTTACTTTTTTAGGCCAGAAAGGACCATTAGATCATCTCTGACCTGGCCTGTAATTTCACCCAGTTTTCCCTGTGTTGAGCCCAATAACTTGTGACTGACTAAGGCATATCTTCCAGAAAGGCAGGCATTGTTTTTACCAAGGCTGAAAAGTTATATGTCACAGTGTCAGATGGCCCTTTAAGGAAGCTAGGCTTAGTCTCAACCTGTGACTAATCAGCTGCCTTCCAGCTGGTGAGATAAAAGAGGAACAAGCAGCTTTCTTAAAGGAGAGAGCAACAAGGGAGTAAGGAAGTTATTGCAGGAGACTGGGTCAGCAAAATGAAAGGGGCTTACTACACCAGATAGGTGAAAGATCTTGTTGGGGATATCTGCTGCGTAGGCTGCAGCAGCAGCAATAGAAGCCACCCTTAGGAGGGGCCAGTTTATCGGTCTTGATTGATATTGAACTATGTTTGTGTTTGAACAATAAATGCATCCCTGGGAAGCTCCACCACTGGTGGTGGTGGAGCTTCAATTAATGCTAGTGAGTTGGCCCACCAGCTTATATGAGAGTGGGGAAACTGAGTCAGAGGCTGGGCTGGGGAGACGGTGTTACAGTACAAGTTTCCTCACAACGCAATAGTCTTAACTCTGACCCATATAGTTTTCTGCTAACTTGATTCTGGTATCTTTTAAGGGATACTGTCAAATAGGAAGTATCAATTGCTTTATTTCTCATGTGACAGTAGTAATGTCTTATTAGAATAGTCAGCCACTGTTTCTCATGTTATGTTATGCGTCATGTTATATGTGTAGCTTACGAGGAAAAAATAGCAGTGATTTATGGTTAAAATGCTGTATGGGGACTTTCATTTGGAGCTGATGAATAGACAATAATTACACAACTTCAAAATGATCTGGACAAACTGGAGAAATGCTCTGAATTAAATAGGATGAAATTCAATAAGGACAAATGCAAAGTACTCCACTTAAGAAGGAGCAATCAGTTGTACACATACAAAATGGGAAATGACTGCCTAGGAAGGAGTACTGCAGAAAAGGATTGGGGGGGGGGTCATAGTGGATCACAAGCTAAATATGAGTCAAGAGTGTAACACTGTTGCAAAAAAAGCAAACATCATTCTGGGATGTATTAGCAGGAGTGTTGGAAGCAAGACAGGAGAAGTAATTCTTTCGCTCTGCCCTGCGCCGATTACTGGCATATTATGTCCAGTTCTGGGCACCACATTCAGGAAAGATGTGGACAAATTGGAGAAAGGCCAGAGAAAAACAAAAATTAGTAAAGGTCTAGAAAACATCATCTTTGAGGAAAGATTGAAAAAAATTGGGTTTGTTTAGTCTGGAGAAGAGAAGACTGAGAGAGTACATGATAACAGTTTTCAAGTACATAAAAAGTTGTTATAAGGAGGAGGGAGAAAAATTGTTCTCCTTCATCTCTCAGGATAGGACAAGAAGCAATGGCCTTAAATTGCAGCAAGGGTGGTTTAGGTTTGACAGTAGGAAAAACTTCCTAACTGTCAGGGTGGTTAAACACTGGAATAAATTGCCTAGGGATGTTGTGGTATCTCCATCATTGGAGATTTTTAAGAGCAGGTTAGACAAACACCTTTCAGCGATGGTCTAGATAATACTTATCCCTGCCATGAGTGCAGGGGACTGGACTAGAAGACCTCCCGAGGTCCCTTCCAGTCCTACAATTCTAAGATTTTATGAACCTTTGTTTGCCTTTCAAAAGGGTTGTTTATATTTTGAGTTGAATGATGAGAATTTATTTATTTATTATTTCCTTTGAGGACTCTGGGAACTGCTACAATCAGCCCTGAGGTATTGTTGGGCTAGGTGTTGTACAAAGACATGGTCTCTGCCCCAGAAAACTTCAATTTAATCAAAATGTTAAGAAAAATATTCCTGTTATCTTAATCCTGCAAATGTAAAAATTCCATACTACATAGGTTCTTAGGGCTTGTCTTCACTACCTGCATGAATCAGCGGGTAGAAATTGATCTCTCGGGGATCGAATTATCGCGTCTCGTCGGGACGCGACAATCGATCCTCGAATCGACGCGCGTACTCCACCAGCACAGGTAGGCGTAAGCACCATCGACGGGGGAGCCGCGGCGGTCGATTTGCTGCCGTCCTCACAGCGAGGTAAGTCGGCTCGGATACGTCGAATTCAGCTATGGTATTCGCGTAGCTGAATTTGCATATCTTAAATCGATTCTCCCCCTAGTGTAAACCTAGCCTTATACTGCTCCCATCACCACAGTTTCTGAGCACCTTCCAGTAGTCATGTGATTACAATCTGTCTAGCAGGAAATTTTTCCTTTATTTCCCTTTCTTGTCAACAAGGAGAGTCAAAATCAGCTTTATGATGGAACCATAGCTGCAAGCCTAGCTATGGAGGAGTTATAATATAACTCAGCAGCTTAGCTGGAACTTTAAGTCTCTAGCTTAAAAAACATAAACCTCTGTCCCTGGATAGAAATGAAATGCACAGTTAGTTGCCAGATACAAAAATACCTTTAATGCATCGAAGCAGAGCAACTACCTTCTCCTCCTTCAAATCTCTCCTCAAGATTCACAGAACTCACCCAGTGAATGACTAGGCTGAGGGAGATAGTTGATACTTTATATTAGACAAGTTATTTAAGAATTGTAAATATCTGATAAAAATGAACAGATTGAAGATCTCCTTCCCACCCACCCCCCTTTTTAAGTTACAAGACCTATTTGTAAACTCTTTAGGGCAGGCTCCATATCTGTGCATGTGTTTGAAGAAGTCCTGGCCCAACTGGGCCTAGATCCTGACTGAGGCATTTGGACAGTATGGTAACATTCAAATTGCTCCAATGTTGCAAGTACTCATTAGAGGAAAACATTCTCACACCACAACATTTTTGAAAGTGGCTGCAGTTTTTGGGTGCAAGGCTTGAGACACCTAGAACTTAATTTCCAAAAATGCCGAACACCTCCAACTTGCACAGCAAAATCAGGTCCAAGAATCTCAAGCAGGACACTTAATTAGAGGCCAAGGTTTTTTTTTAAATGTTGGCTTTATTGTCCAATTGAAGGCAATGGCTAAAAACTCCCTTTGATATGGACAGTTTCCCACTCAAACTCCATTATATAACTGGCAGTGTGTTATGCGGGAAGTAAAGGGCACAGTGGATAAAGATTCTCAGTTGAATTGTAGGAAAGGGTGTGACGTGTTGCAGTTTTGACCATGGAAATCTGTGACGTGTTGCAGTTTTGGCCATGGAAATATCCTGATTTCCCAGAAGACAAGTTATAATTGCCACAGAGCTCTCGGTGAGCATGGAACAGCTCAAACATTACTCTGTACTATGTGGCACTGATACACACTAGAATTTCATCCTCACCTTTGCCAAGTAGGCTTCCAGGGCTTGGGACCTCCTGTAGCTGCAGTTTTGGCAGCTAAATTTTAAATGGCACTGTGAAGGAGCAGAGAGTCTCAAGGTGGGCACAGCAGGGGTTAAAGAACACCTGTGGGTTCAGCTAGCCCCGCTATACCTGCAGCCAATGCCAGGCTTGGAGGGGGAGAAAAGAAGGGAGCCTGGCTCAGTCAGGGGCTGACTGGCGAAGAGGCAGGAGCTCTCTGGATGCCTGCCTGAAGGCACAGACCAGTAACCTGCCTGCCAATGCAGCCACTGGAGGCAAGTAAGTTTCCTTGGCAAAGGTGAACCTACAGAGAAGCCCCAACTGTGGGGCAACTGGACTAGTGGGGCCACACCCCAAACTAAAAGGACTTGCATAGGGAGCAGGCCAGGAAAACAGGACCTGAACCCCTCCCCCCCTCCAGCTGGGAGAAAGATCCATCACCCTGTTTAGGGGTTGAGCAACACAGGACCCTGGGCCAGGACCAGAGGGAAAAGGAGAGGTCAGCTCTCCCTACAGTCCCTCTAACCAACGATCTAGCCACTAGGCTGCCTGGCCACTATCACAGGCACTTTCTGGAGCATCTACAACCATACTGGAGCTGCCGGAGAACTCTGGGATCATTAAAGAACCATTTAAAAAGTGATATTTGAAATTTAGTTATGTGCTAAGTTCCCTTGCCTCTGCACCATCTTTTCATTGCCATTAGTGAAAATATTGTCATGCTTAGTTCAGTGTTATCTTCAGAAGGCCACCTTTAATATACTTGGATCTAGCCTCTCGCTGTCATGATTAGACTATTGTTCTTTACAAGCACTGCTGCAGACATCACACAGATTAAATAAATATGAATGACAGTATGGGTATTAAACAGAAAGATCTGGAGAACGAATGAAAAAAATGCTACAGAGAAACATTATCTTTACTGTCATCAAAGTTACATGTTTGCGAGTGAAGAATTAGAATTTCCAAATTCAGAATAGTGTTCAACTGATTGAAAAGCAACATTATGATTCACACAGCGAAAGACTGATCTAAATGATGGGCTCCACTGAGCTATGGTATTTGATTTTTGGTATTAGATGAGTAGTCCCAATCAGACATTAATTCTGTGTTGCTCCGTTTTCTCATTAGTAAGTTGCTGAATGCAGCACCCAAGAAAAAGGGATGGAGCCTCACAAGACATGTTCCTCTGTGTCCCGAGATCCACTCACCATTAGGGCATCTCCTCCTGGCCACTCTGGGGATTAGCGGCTTCCAGGTCTGGGCTCCCTTCTGCTGTTTATCTCACGCCTGACTGCCACTCTCTCTCGCAGTCTCTGCGACCATGGGTGCTCCTTCTTCATGACTTGTCCCTCCAGCCAGGTCATTATCGGTGTTTCCCCCTTCCTGGAAATCAAAGTCTTTTCTAAAGAACAGGCTCACTACTTGGAAAGGGCCAGACTGCGATACCCTTACATATATCAACTTCAGTGAGACTGTTGATGGCTTAAGGTACTATTCAACATGATTAAGAGTATCAGTCTGGTCCATAGAAGTAGTCTGCAGTCATTGCCGGGAAGAAGGGAGGTGTATTTTGGGGCTACAGAGGCAAGTAGCAAGAGGTACATTGGTGGTGTTTTGATTGGAACTCAGTAAAAACAGTTTAAAACAAGGGAAGATCTAGTATCTTCGCCTGCTAATGTGCTTTTGAAAAAAGCTAATAGTTAAAGAAACACTGTGGTTATTCAGCAAAATATTCCCTCTAAGTTTGTTGTATGTCAGCTTCCATGCGATGAGGCAACATCAAAATAGAACTACTAAAAACTGAACCACTGTAAATGGACAATATTCATTCTACTCAATCCCTTAAATTTGTGGTCTCCCATACCATTGTGTCTCAAGGTGGATATGTGAAATTTCAATTAGTTACTTTTCAGCTTTCTTCTGCATTGATGGAAATAAATCAAAAAGGTTTTCATGAAACTTTTCTGAAGACAAAGCACTGCAAATTCTCAGTGCAAAAGCTGCTCTCTCTTAGGCGCACAAATATGCACAAAGTTAATTTGAAATATCTCAACCTTTTCCACGTAGAAAGGATTGTTTCCCCACTTCTGTGCATAACGCAAGCAGCAGGGAGTTCATGTACATGTAATGAATCAGCTCTGAAGAACTAACAGCTACTTATACAAGAGGGCTGTTCTTATCAGAAGGCTGTTCATGCCTCTGCAATTATGCACATTTCTGACATGAAACTCATGGATATTTAGCTTTTCATGAATTTTAAAAAGTGCACTTGCATCTAAATCTCAAATTCTTTAGCATACTCATGTATTCCAAACTTATGGGCTGAGGACCTTCAATATTACCCTATCCTGATTCATGCTTATTTTTTCCCGACCTTCACCAACCAGACACTTTATTTTTGAGAAACTACAAAACATTGGACAGCCTGGAAATACTATATTTACACACAAACATTTTTTTAAAAATGAAAATGCCACAAAACCAACCTTAACTCTGCCCCATATCAGGGCTACATATAACAAGAGGAAACCAGGAGACAATCCTAGCCTCAAACCCATCCAATCCTCCCACATGCATCTTAATTTCATCAATAATTTCCCAAAAAGTGAGGTAAATGATAATATCTGACAAAAAGAAAACACAGTTGTGCAGCAGCATTAAAACTGAGCTTCACCTGTCTACATGTTGCTGTAGAAAAGTACGTCTGCCTTCCTGAAGATTATATGCAGTCACCAGAAAGAGGCAAGATTTAAAAACAATTATTCACCGGGAGGAGCACATTTGGGAAAATTTCCCCAAAGTGTGCATGGTTTCAAACACAAAGTGTGTTCAGACTGTAAGACACATACCTGCCATATCTTGAACTACAAACTTAATGGCCAGAGTAAATATTATTGCTTGCAAACGAGGAGCACAGGGTGGCAGGATATCACACTTACCAATCACAGGCATGTATTTACAAATTCAAAGTCACCTACTGCAGGGAAAAAATACAAATAAAGTGCTTTTCAAATGTCCACTGCCAGAGGCCGCAAACTTCTGAGTCCTTCATCCAAATGTCTCCATCTCACACAAAAGGCATGTGCACAGATTGGTGGGAGATGATGGTAGAATGAAGGTGGTTTGGGTCAGGGGTCATCAACCTTTTTTCTTTCTGAGCCCCCTCCCTCCCCCGCCCCCCTCACCAACAAGCTATAAAAATTCCATGGCCCTCCTGTGCCACAACAACTGTTTTTCTGCATATCCAATATATTTAAAAGCCCAGGACTGGCATTAGGGGGCAGCAAGCAGGGCAATAACCTGTAAAGCTAAGTTGCTCAGACTTCGGCTTTCTACCCTGGGCCCTAGCAAGTCTAACACCAGCCCCTCTCTGGTTTATTTTGGCAGACCACCTGAAACCTGCTTGTGGCCCCACAGGGAGCCCAGACCCCTGGTTGAGAACCACTGGTTTGGGTGATCTTCACTGTGGATTTCCATCTTTCCCTAATTTTGTGTCTATGAGATTTTAAGTGTAACATCGCATCAACTTTGAGTGTCTAGCATTTTAATGTTGTTTTACTAAGAAAACAGTAACATTCTTTTAATGCTTTCTTCCTTTCAGTAACTGGTATTTACAACTTTGACTGTCTTCATGAAACGTATTGCCTGGTGTGACAGACCCAGACCAGTGGGGTACAGGAGTCTGGTAGAGGGCAAATACACTGGTCACTGGATGTAGTTTTCTGTTCCCTGAGTGATCAGAGCAGGGGCTGCACTAGAGTAATCAGGAACCTGCTAGAACCAGTTAAGGCAGGCAGGCTAATTAGGACACCTGGAGCCAATTAAGAAGAAGCTGCTAGAATCAATTAAGGCAGGCTAATCAGGGCACCTGGGTTTTAAAAGGAGCTCACTTCAGTTTGTGGTGTGAGTGTGAGGAGCTGGGAGCAAGAGGTGCAAGGAGCTGAGAGTGAGTGCTGCTGGAGGACTGAGGAGCACAAGTGTTATCAGACACCAGAAGGAAGTTCCTGTGGTGAGACTAAGGCAGGTGTTTGGAGGAGGCCATGGGGAAGTAGCCCAGGGAGTTGCAGCTGTCATGCAGCTGTTACAGGAGGCACTATAGACAGCTGCAGTCCACAGGGCCCTGGGCTGGAACCTGGAGTAGAGAGTGGGCCCGGGTTTCCCCGAAACCTCCCAGTTGACCTGGACTGTGGGTTCCTCTAGAGGGAAAGGTTTCTGGGCTATTCCCCAACCCACATGGTGAATCTCTGAGGCAAGAAAATCTGCCAATAAGCGCAGGACCCACCAAGAGAGAGGAGGAACTTTGTCACACTGGGATATAAAAATAATCTATAGAAAAGGCAGAGCTATGGGCTAAGTCTCTAAACTGTGCTGATCAGCATGTTCTGAGAGAGGCATCATCATGGCTCGGTTCAGCTGCTCTGAGTTCACAAACATCACCACATACTAGGAGCCCAACAGCAGAAATGAGGGCATGAAACCTCTTGTGAAGAGCAACGGGGCCCTCCTTTCTGAGACTGGTAAGTGTACAGAAGATGTCCTTGTTGTACAGACTTTACTACACTGTGGACTGACTGGCACTCTATGAACAAAACACTCTGCATTTAGAATAAAGAAGCTGCTTACCTCCAACCTTTGCATCCACTAGTTATACAGCAAAACCTGGCTAATTTGAACTAATATCTTTGAGGCACACTGAAATTTACAAAATTGTGCAAATGAGCTAGTAAGTGAATGCACATTACTTTATTCTACATTTCGCAAGAGTGGCTTAGTTTTATTATGCATAAAATTGTGATTTTTCTGTATTGTGTTTTGTATTACACACACTTCACTGGCTGGGCAAAACCTCACTACAGCTCTGCTGTTAACTCTTTGCTAGCAGAATATTTGCAACACACATACATGTATATAGTATGCATTGCATACATACATGTACAGTCTATCATGGGAGACTCCATTGTCCATGGCTACTTATTTTAAAAAAGAATGAATGTGATGAAAGCGATCATCAGACTGAAGATACTGCAGTACAGTTTGTGATAAAGCTTTAAATTACATAACTACTTATATTCCTTGTCACCACGTACAATTTTACCTACATGCAGTAGTGCTGTGAAGAAAAAACAGCTGCATGTGGACTTGAGTTTCACTGTTTACATTTATTTTCAGGTGGCAAATGGCACTAAATTATTTGAATCCCCTGAGTATTCAGTTAACTGAATTTAAAGCAGGCTGTCATTGTATGAATTTTAGTAGAAAGTGCTTACTTGCACTTAGAAATTGAGGGGGAAAGGAAATCAGCTGCAAACCATGACATTTTATACCCTGCAAATCTATACCAACCTCTCAAAAGCCTTTGTAAATATTAGATCTCACAACACCTGAGAGGTAGGTAAACATTATCGTCCTCATTTTCCAGATGGGGGGGAAAGGTGAAGAATAGGGTTACAAAGATACAGAAGAATTAATGGAGGTGGCTTGCCCAAGCTTATTCAACAAGTGTGCATCAGAGTCCAAAACCAGAACCCAGATCTCAACTTCCCATCTTGTGCTTTAACCACAAGATGAATCTTCATTCTTCTTCCCCACTTTTGCCTTATCCCATCAATCGGTTTTGTGGCTCTTGTTCTTCATCTCAAACTTGACAAGACCACTTGATCTTCCAAGCTGACAACAACCTTCTTCATATCATCCAACATCTCAAATCCCCTTTTCTGTGTCTTCCTTGTGGTCTTTGTCCCATGACTACTAGCTCTTGTACTCTCTGGCCAACGTATCCCACACCATGTTCTCTCACATGACCAAGCCATCTCAGTTGATATTCCCTCAACTTTTCTGTGATAGGGCTACTTGTATCATGGCTCATACTGTTTGATTGTGTAGCCTTGTCAATTCTTGTTTTACCCAACATCCACCTGAGCATTCTCACTCTGGCAGTGTAAAGTAGAAGTTCTCTTCCTCACCAGCAAGCAGTCCAACTGGTACATCATAGCTGGCCTCGTTATGGTCTTACCATAGAATACCCATCAACTCCCTCCATTTGCACTGAGTGCTCTTCATGCGGTTCCAAACATCCACATCCACATCATGGCTCAAAACTGAATTGAGGCATGTGAACTGTTGCACAGGCTAACTCTATACCATCTAATTTTACTGGCTTCTCAATGTCCCTCCTAACAAAAGGATCGCATGTGTTCTGTCTTTTGTCAACTGATTCATAAACCATTCTCTTCTAATGCAGCCCTCCATTGTTCTAGATCCCTTTCCAGTTTGTCTTTGTCTTTGTAACACAACACAATGTCATTAGTGAAAAGCATGCCCCATAGAGCCTTTCCCCAATCCCTGTAACAAGGTGTCCACTGCAGTCACAAACAGGAGCTTAAGGCTGATCCTTAATGTAGACCTACCTTCATAGTCAATGACTCACAGTAGCTGCATCTATTTTTCACTATTGTGCTACTCTCATACACATCCATGATAGTCTGAACATATCTCCAGCAGACTGCACTCCACAGGCACCATCATATCAATTCTCTAGGAACTCTGTCATAATTCTTCTCTAAGTCCACAAACACTAAAAACAATTCTTTACATTTCCCCCTATACTTCTGCAATATTCAGTCTGCAAATGCTGCATCCATTGTTGAATTTAGCTGTTAAAGGTTATATATTGCATAGGCCATATAAGGCATTTTCTAGGCAGTGAGTGCTCATCCTCAAACCCACTTCGGCTATGACAGCTCTTTAAGAGGCAAGGCCAATCTTCCTGTCCATTTTGAAAACTAGTACTTACTGTGTATGGTCTTCTTACAAGCGATAGAAATCATGGACCAAGAATTCTGCAGAAAGATGAAGACGAAACAAAATCAGTCTGAGAAACTCAGCCCTGAGATTTTATTTTTCATGATCTATTTGTATTTATTTAAAAACATTATCAAACATGTACAAATATAAGAAATATAAATTGAGAAGGGTCACATGTCTAACCTTCATTACTTCACTAATACTTTATCTCTTGATTTTTGGTTAAATTTATTTTATTAACTGTTAATGCCCACATACATTTAAGACCCTATTGGGAACCTTCTGCATGCTGAACTCCTAGTATCTAAGGCTCAGACATTAAGTAGCATTTCTGATAGCTTGTCTGCCCTCTGATTCACACATACAACTCGTATTACATTCAGTGGGGGCAGTCTGCGTAGATTGGAAGGCAGACGTTTGCTCAGTGACTAGCAATCACTTATAGATATTTTTCAGTAGCTCATACTTTATTTCACTTTATGCTCCATCAGTCATCTAAATTCATACACAATTATTTATGGTAAATATATGGAGACAAGGTACAAATTCTTACTGAAGCCAATAGGATTGCACCTATGAAAGGAACTTTTCTCCGGCTGTATTTTCCAACACTTGGGATATCAAATTACTGCTCATCGCCATGCTCATAAGAGAATATACCCGCTAGACCTATTGCTGTTTATAAACTACCAAAATATAGAAGGCCCATCTTCATAAAGAACAATACAAGTCCATTTTTCTTCCACCATTAGGAACAAACTCCTTCGCCCTCTAAGGGGGATTGTTAAAGAAAAATTGTTAAAAAATATAACTGTCAGTTTACATATACAGTTACTTGATTTGTGCATGCAGCTACAGCAATTGCATATGCAGATAAGGCGTAGAATTGCAGATGTATTTCTGAACACATCATTTTGCACTTTTTGAACTGCAATCCCTGTGTTCAAAGGTAAGAGTCAGATACAGTACAGAGTGTTTCTAGGTCATGCATGGGCAGTCTAGGGCAACTCCTTCAGTCATCCCAGGAATGTCTCTAGTAGGCTGTGGAGCAAAACAGATCACGAATATAAACTTTTGTTGCGGGAGGATTCCAATTGAGAATTTTTCCTAAAGTTGATCTCACAACAGGTTTCCCTTTCTATAATAAAGAAAATGTCCTATGCTTCATGACTTTTTTTTTTTTTTTTTTTTTTTAGCAGTTAGTAGCTATATGCAATGTAGTACTGGGCTGTAATTTTTACATGCATATTGCATTGTGTGCAGGAGCCTCCACCCCTAATGCAGCAAGAGCAATAAAAACCCACCCACAAACTTCTGACTTCACCCCAGAGGGAAATTTCATCTCAACAAAATCACTATAAAAGAAGATAACCTCATAGTATTTGGCTCCAGTATTAGCAAGGAAGCAAATGAGACCAGTATTCACAAGTGGAGTAAACGTGGTAAGAATAATTTTGTAGCAGGTCAAATATCTGTTTTATTTTCAATACATCTCAAATCTCTATTGGGGCAGTTCTCAGACAAAGGGTCTCTTAGCCACTGTCCTCTGAGAGGCAATGGTCTAACACAGCAATTACAGCAGTTAATTAACACTATATAAACCACAAAAAACACCTGTAAAAACAACCCTATTCCCCAAGAACTGTGGAGAGGGAATAAGCTTCAGCATCAGCTTACACTCCTCACCTGATATTTCATATGAAAGGGTAATTACAAGTTCACTCACCAGTAAGACCAGTACACCCTTCTCACCTTCGGTGAAATCCTAGCTCCACTGAAGCCCACAGGAGTTTGTCACTGACTTCAACGGACCAAGATTTCAACCCTTCTCTTTTTTCACCACAGCCCGAAATGGAAACAGATTGGAATTCAGGACAACTTATATAATAAACATTTAATACTCCTACTGTGCTTTCCACCCAAGGATCTCAAAGCACATTACATTAAAACAATCAAGCCTGACAACACCTCTGTGCGATAGGGATTATGCTACATACCTATCTGACTGATGGGAAAACAGAAGCATTGGTGGGAGGGAAGGGGGAGAGGAATTACTTGCCTGGTGTCACATAGCAAGTCAGCAAGAGACAAGTA
The DNA here is from genome assembly GCF_013100865.1 of Trachemys scripta elegans. Lineage (NCBI taxonomy): Eukaryota > Metazoa > Chordata > Testudines > Emydidae > Trachemys > Trachemys scripta. The sequence continues at coordinate 210,243,436 of NC_048299.1, forward strand.
ATAAAAATCCAAGCTCTGACTCCCAAGCTTTTTTAATCACAACACAATTCACAGAGTATAAGCCAGAAAGGACCATTAGGCATCTACTCTGACCTCCTGTATATCACAGGCCATAGAATTTCATCCAGTTAAACCTGTACTGAGCCAAATAACTTGTTTGGCTAAAGCCTAACTTCCAGCAAGGCATCCAGTCTTGATCTGAAGATGTCAGAGATGGAGAATCCACTGCTTCCCTTAGTTTCTTCCAATAGTTAATCACCCTCACTGCTAAAGATACATGCCTTATTTCCAATTTGAATTTGGTTGGCTTCAGCTTCCTCTCATTGGTTCCCACTATCAACGAGATTAAAAAATACTTTAGTACCTAGTATTTTTTGCCTGTGAATGTATCACACACTGAACAAGTCATTTCTTAATTGGTTTGATAAACTAAACAGATTGAGCTCTTTAAGTCTCTCACCACAAGGCATTTTCTCCAGCTATCAAATCATAAGGCTCTTCTATGCACCCTCTCCAATTTTTTCCAACATCCTTTTAAAAAGGTGGACAACAGAATTGGATGCAAGTATAGGTATCCCGAGTGCTGTATTCAGAGGTCAAATTGCCTCCTTTCTCCTACTCACTACACCCCTGTTTTTACATCCAAGGATTGTGTTAGCCCTTTTTGGCACAGCATTGCACTGGGAGCTCATGTCAAGTTGCTTGCCCACTATGACCCCTAAATCTTTTCTAGCGTCACTGCTTTCTAGGATAAAGTTCCCCTTTTTCTAGGTATGGCCTGTGTTCCTTGTTTTTCGATGAGTATTCCTTGTTTGTTTAGATGAGCTTTGCATTTGGCTGTTTTAAAATGCTTTTTGTTGGAATGGGCCCAGGTTACCAAGCAGTCCTCTATAATGCCACCTCTAACTCAATCAAGCAAATGTAAAAGCCTGGCTTTCAGAAAAGCTAAGCATCGGCCACTCTCATTGGTTCAGCACTTCTAAAAATCCTAAGTAGCCTCTCCCTTTTGTGTTCAGAAAGATGGATTTATATTCTCCAGACTCTGAATCAGAAACTAAATATCTAATTTACACTAGGGTTAGGGGAACCAGTTTGCATAAATGACAAAAGAAAGTGCTATGGCACAACAATCAAAGAGAAAAATATGCCCAAATAGAATATAACTACATTATTAAATAAGTACATAACTGATGACAAAATGACTAACATATCAACACAAAATTGACTTCCTCAGAGCTAAGTCTACCTGAGAGAGAAAAAACTTCATGTTGTGAGCAGCACATGAATCAATAGCACAGTCATTGACGTTAACTGGTGTCAATTTTCTGCTGTTACTTAGAAATCATTTATATAAATGAAGAAAACGTGACTGAAAGGCCCCGTCTACACTGGCACATTTGTGTGCAGTAAAGCAGCTTTGAGTGCTGTAACTCCCAAGGTGTACACCGCTGCCAAGCCACTTAGTGCGCAGAAACTGCGCACATGCAGCACTCTAAAAAAAACACCTCAACAAGAGGCATACAGCTTTCTGCGCCATGGCTACAGCGCTGCGATGCCACTGTAGACACCATGGTGATTACAGCGCTGCACTTGGCCTCCAGGAGGTGTCCCAAAATGCCTGTTCTCACCTCTCTAGCCATCAGTTTGAACTCTACTGCCTGCCCTCAGGTGACCAACCATCAGCCCCACCCCATACATTCCTTTGCAAATTTGAAAGTCCCCTTCCTGTTTGCTCGGTGATGCGTGCAGTGGTCTCAGCGCATCTTTCCAGGTGGCCATGCCTGCTCCACGCACCAGGCAATCCCCCACTTGAAGCAATGCGGAGCTGCTGGACCTCATCAGCATTTGGGGAGAGGAGGCAGTGCAGTCACAGCTGTGCTCCAGCCATCGGAATTATGATACCTATGGACAGATTTTTAGATGCATGATTGAAATGACAGAAAAGGGACATGACCGGGACACATTGCAGTGCAGGGTCAAAGTGAAGGGGCTGCGGAACGTCTACCACAAGGCGCGGGAGGCAAACCACCACTCCGGTGCTGCGCCCACGAGCTGCTGGTTCTACAAAGAGCTGGATGCGATACTTGGTGACCTCACCTCCACTGCGAAGTCCCCTGTGGGTACTGCGTTGGCTTCGTTGCCAGTCAAGAGTGGACCGAGCCAGGAGGAGGCAATCTTGGCTGAAGAGGGGGAGAGGGAACCAGAGGCAGAGGATGACTTGGAGGCCAGAGATGCATGCAGTCAGGAGCTCTTTTCCACCCTGGAGGAGCCAAGCCAGTCACAGCAGTCAGGTATTTGACGAAGCGCAAACAGGAGAGGAGGCCCGTGGTAAGTGGATCTGATTTGGGGAATTGCTGAAGCAAGTTGTTGGGGGCAGGAGGGTTGCAGAAAGCAGGCTTGTCTCCCACCTTATGCCTAGTTTGAGCGGCGGAATAAGCTGTTGATTGACTCCCTCACTTCACGGGAATCTCCCTCAGAGATCTCCAGGAAACTCTCGTGGAGATACTGGGCAATCTGCTCCCAAAATTCCTCAGCAGAGCTGCTTTGTTTCTTACCCCATTAACGGTAACTTTCCTGCGCCACTGTGCCGTCACGGGGGTGGGGGGACGACCATAGCTACACACAGGCTAGCTGCATAGGGGCCAGGGCAGAAGCCGCAGTCTTGGAGAAGACCCTCCCTTGATTCCCTGCTCACCCTCAGCAGCGAGATATCTTCCATAATGATCACCTCCTGTGGAGAGTGTGGGGACAGGAATGATTATCAGGCCCCACCTACAGTGATGGCTCTCCCCAAGAGCCATGTGCCCAGTGTACAGCAGGGTCCGGGAACAGTGATTTACTTGACCCTGCAGCTACTCACCATTTTGGGGGTCTTGAGGCTCGTGTGTGCTTGCCTGGGGTCAGCCAGTTAGTGACAGCTGTGTGAGTACTGGCTGCGTTTTAAAGCACTGAAACAATATTGTCTGTGTTGCAAAAATACTGCTTCTGTAAAATGTTGCATTTAAACTTCACAGAGATGACCTTGGGAGGTCAGCCTCCCTTATTGGTGGTAAAATGGTTGCGAAGAATTAGAAAGCGGCCAAGAAGAACTAAGGAGGACTTCATGCATGAGGTTATGATGCACTCCGATGCCGAGAAAAAGGAATTGAAGGAGTGGTGGGACAATGAGAAGAGGGAATGAAAGGAGAATGCGGCACACCAGAAAGAAGCCACGGAGCGGCTCTTAACAGTTATGGAGCGCCAAGCAGACACTCTCCAGGTGATACTAGATCTTCAAACCGATCAGTTCCGTGTCCGCCTTCCCCTGCAGCCACTGTCACAAAACTCTTTCCCATGCGTCCCCCTCCCCTACACTGCCAACACACTTTTATCAACCTCCTGACTCCACTCTCTACCCACAGCATTCCACTCCTCTCGCCTCACAGACCAGCAGTGTGGACTCCAAATACCCACTGCACTCAACACCCATCCATCTGCATTTTGGCCCCGCTGAAGTACAGCATCTGCATCGTACTCCAAAGGAGAAGGCAGGGTATGATCCCTGGACATACACAAATCTGTGGCCGTCCCGGGCCCCAAACTCCTCTTGAGACCTTCCATTCCCCTCCTTGCTGATGAATTTTTTCATTTGACTCTCTCCTTTGATTGTTGTCTTTCAATAAAAGAATTGTGTTTGTTTGAAAGCAACCTTTATTCTATTAACTGAAAGCAAAAAGAGCACTGCAAAGCAACATACAGTTATGTTAAGGCCCCTTCTTGCATCATGTGCACCAATCACCTCCTAGCATTACAAGCACTGCAATCCCAAGCATAGCAACAAATATTATCAGCTTCAAATTGCTGCCTCAAAGCATCCCTGATCCTTATGGCCCCACGCTGTGGACCTCTAATAGCCCTGGTGTCCGGCTGTTCAAACTCAGCCTCCAGGTGCTGAGCCTCTGAGGGACAGCCCTGAGTGAAGCTTTCTCCCTTCCCTTCACAAATATTATGGAGCGTACAGTACGCGGTGTGACAGACCCAGACCAGTAGGGTACAGGAGTCTGGTAGAGGGCAAATATACTGGCCACTGGATGAGTAGTTTTCTGTTCCCTGAGTGATCAGAGCAGGGGCTGCACTAGAGTAATCAGGAACCTGCTAGAACCAGTTAAGGCAGGCAGGCTAATTAGGACACCTGGAGCCAATTAAGAAGAAGCTGCTAGAATCAATTAAGGCAGGCTAATCAGGGCACCTGGGTTTTAAAAGGAGCTCACTCCAGTTTCTGGTGCGAGTGTGAGGCGCTGGGAGCAAGAGGCGCAAGGAGCTGAGAGTGAGTGCTGCTGGAGGACTGAGGAGCACAAGTGTTATCAGACACCAGGAGGAAGGTCCTGGGGTGAGAATAAGGAAGGTGTTTGGAGGAGGCCATGGGGAAGTAGCCCAGGGAGTTGTAGCTGTCAGGCAGCTGTTACAGGAGGCACTATAGACAGCTGCAGTCCACAGGGCCCTGGGCTGGAACCCAGAGTAGAGGGCGGGCCTGGGTTCCCCCCAAACCTCCCAATTGACCTGGACTGTGGGTTCTTCCAGAGAGGAAGGTCTCTGGGCTGTTCCCCAACCCACATGGTGAATTTCTGAGGCAAGAAAATCCACCAATAAGCTCAGGACCCACCATGATAGAGGAGGAACTTTGTCACACTGGTGTCAGGAGTAGGATCTTGGGGTGCACAGCGCGGCAGAAGAAGGAGGGTGATTTAAAAGCAACAACAACAACAAAAAACAAACAACAAAAAGGGAGAGGGTTTATTTTTTTTTTCACCACAATGGATGACGTAGTGCGGGCACTGATACAAGCTACGGTGGCCCAGCAGGAGGCTACCCGTGCCCAGGCAGCCGCCCAACAGGAGGCAGTGCGGCTGCAGCAAGAGACTAATCGCCTGCTGATGGACCAAGCTGCTCAAGACCAAGCTATGTTGCGGAAACTGGTAAACCAGGTAAAGTCCCTTACAGAGCTGAATCGCGGCCATGATGGGACGTGGCTCATACGGGCCAGCCATTGGCTGTAGAAAATGACACGGGAGGATGATGTAGAGGCATACCTTCTGGCCTTTGAGAGGACAGCCCTATGGGAGGCCTGGCCTCGAGATCAGTGGTCTGGCATCCTTGCCCATTCCAGTGTGGGGAGGCCCAGAAGGCCTACCATGATCTGCCTGAAGAGGCTGCGGCAGACTACCCCCAGCTGAAAGCAGAGATCCTGGCCAGATCTGGGGTAACGACAGCAGTGCGGGCCCAGCAGTATCACAGTTGGAGGTACCAGGAAGACAAAACCCCGTGGTCCCAATTGTATGACCTCATCCATCTCGCACGAAAGTGGTTGAAACAGAGTCCCAGAATCCGGAAGAGATACTAGCGGTTCTGGTCATCGACCAATACATGAGGGGACTACCACCAGACCTTCGTGCCTGGGTAAGCCAGAACGAACCCTCCACCTATGACGAGGTTGTCACCCTGATAGAGAGGCGAAGGACAATGAGGGAGCTGACCCGACCAGTTAAGGAAGAGGCACCCCGGGTTAAACTAGCAGCCTCAAGCCCTAAAGTTCGGGTGACTGGGCCCTCCTGGTGGCCCAGTCACCCGAACTTTAGGGCTTGG